>NW_015620163.1:0-1494 GCF_001515605.1 Sinocyclocheilus anshuiensis
TGTTATAAACAAAAGAGTGAATCCAAGTCTTTTTTTTTTTTATTAACCAGACATTTTATCAAACCATGTGCATTTTTTCAATTAAAAAAATTGTACATTTTTGCATTCCTTGTGGACCTATAAACTAGAACAGCTTCTGCTTTTACAACTTTGAGTCATATGACGTTTCATAAATTCTTAACTAGAATCAAATTTGTCTTTGCCAAATTCTCTTAGTAGTTCTTTACACTGCTGAGAGGAAACAATCTTGAACAACTCACAATTACTTCCAGAGTTTTCTAGGGTAGCTTCACTTGCGGAGGGTCAGTTTATTAGTCAGAATGTTAGATATGTTAGAAGGAATTACTGTGAAAGTACTTAAACTGGAGCCTTACACATAACCAATTTACTCCATGGTCAGTCCAGATTTCTTTCTGACACTTATTATGAAAAATTGATTAGTGCATGTTACTCCAGAGAGATTTCTGAATGCCTCAACTTTGCTGACGTCATTAGTCTTTTCATTTTGGTGACAACTTTTCACAATTCAATTAATTCCCAAATGGATAAAATCAAATTGATCTACATTTCTCATAAATACAACACAAAAAAAGGCTTTGCCAATGCCATTTTATAATAACTTTGAATAGACCATATTCTTCTAATACACATTCCGCCAAATGATTATCATTGTGCATGTTGTCTCTAAAAAAATGGTGTAATGTAACCAAGCCTTTTTTATGTTTCCATTAGATTTTTCCTCTGACTGATTCCTCACATTTTTTTCTGAATGGGTTTCGAACAGCTTTTCATGTTGACTTTGAATAGCTAAAAAAAATCTAATGTGAGTCATATTTTAATAAATATGACAGGTCTGGATATGTGCCTGGCTATGCTCTTCTCCATCATTTGAGGAATAACTGCTGCCATCATCAATAAAAAAGGTACACCAGCATCCCTTCTAAAGGAAATTCTGTGCTTTCCGTGGCTGGTAATAGTGCAATGGTAGTTGCGGTGGGCTAATAGTGCTATATGGAATAAATAGTTTTGCAAATAAGGTGCATTATAGTGAATAAGTGGCACAATGTGTTAAGTGAATTACTATTTGTCAGCACCATATAAAACTACTGCAAGAGGTTATAGAAACCTGAATAGTGGATGAATAAAAGGTACAGGCCGTTTACCTGAGGACACAGGCTATCGATCTGTGTAGCAGCCATGCGCACTAGCTTCACCCCCTCCTCGTTGTTGGAGATGGAACAGGCGAGGTTGGCCACCTGAAAAGAAAGAGAAAGAGAGAGAGAGAGTGAGAGCGATATTAGGGGGTAATTTGTACATTGAGGTTAAAGTATAAAGTGACCTTGTGTTTCTGGTTGCCAGATTTCTGTAAATCAGGCAGGTTAGACTAGCATTTGGACAGGGGCAAATAAAGCTCCTGAGCAGAGTGCACACATATACAAACACAGTCCTTTTTGCTGTTCATGTTTGAAGCTATCAGTGCTGTGTGCAATGGAT
>NW_015620164.1:0-1411 GCF_001515605.1 Sinocyclocheilus anshuiensis
CGAGTGTAGAAAAATGGCATGATGCGGAAATTTGTACATGCCACTGTGCAGACACTGAATAAATCTAACGTGAGAACTAAGCAGCAGTGATAAACTACCACGCCATGTGCTAAAGGTCTAAACTGTGTGGGCATCTGTGAGGGTGGGAAGCTATGGGTACTATGTAAATGTGTGAGGACACACTCAACCAAATTTCCTTCCCAAATAAGGCACTGTGAGAGATTCTCTCAAAGACCCAGAGCTGTAACACCATCCAAGCAATCCCCCATTACACCTACTAGTAGCCCCAAATTACTCACTAAGGGAGATTCCCTCAGCCGTACAAACCGACAGATACTGACTGTGCACTGACATAGCCAGTGGACAATTCATTCAAATCACCCTGCAATTTACCGTAAGTCTGTTACTTTAATCTCAGCTCAAGAGAGGGAATAAAAAAGAAAAACAGAGAAGGAAATGATAAAAAATAAAAAAAACACACAGCTGTGCAGTTTTGAGACCTAAAGTCTAATCCAGAGGTTTTCGAAGTGACACACACACCCACAGGGGGCGCCACAGTATATCAGGGAAGCCAAAAAGAAAAATTCAGATTATCATGAATTAAAAAATAAATAAATAAATAATTTTAATAATAATAATAATAATACATTTAAATAAATAGACATACACTCTCATACTGTAGTGATCTGCACTAACTGTGACTAATATATAAGGAAAATGCAACCATGTTATTGACATAAGAACAAAAATAGATAAAAATTTCAATTTCAATGTGGGCAACAGGAAATATTTAGGGTCTGTTTTAATTTAAGTCGCTATGGATAAAAGCATCGCCAAATGCATATGTAATTTATATGACAGTAAGAGCGCAATGTTTTTTGACATTTACTTGTAATTGATTGTTTAATTATTTATTTTACTTATAGTGAAATCTGCCCTGCTCTAATCTAATCTGTGTTTAGTACAGCACTAAGTTTCTAATCACACTCTCATGTCATGTAATTCCATTACACCACTCAGCTGCAGTTTATGAAGCAAATGACATCAATTGATGTACTGTCAAATCGTATTCAGTCATATCACTTCAAAACCAGCATGCATTCATGAGTTTGTTGGCTCTCCTGTTTGAATTTTTTAAGCACTCAGTAAACAAACAGCTACGCTTTGTTTTTCTACCTTATTTTATGATCATAATTTTATAATCCCTGATGTAAGAACCTGTTTAGACTGAGTAGTACAGGAACAGAAAGAAATTATATTAAATTCATGGATGTTGCTACTTGCTACCATCATAAACGTTTTTTTCAATTTGTTTTCATCAGGGCCCAAGATCAGGTTAGGACTGTTCGTTCACATGCTGCTTAGATAGAAACAGATGACACACACACACACACACACACACACACACACA
>NW_015620165.1:0-1494 GCF_001515605.1 Sinocyclocheilus anshuiensis
ACCCGATCACGGATCACTTGTGGGTCACATGGTTTATAACCTAGAAAATTAAGAGCAGAAAAGTAAAATAACAATGTCACAATGTGTCACAATTGCAACAAAAAAGACTACAGAGAGTGCTTCACATCTATTATATAAGGATTCAACTGTACTCACTGTCACCATTGGCAAATTTATGAGCAGCTGCATTGGCTGATCGTACTCTTTCTGCCTGCACTGCTATATCAGCTTCTAGCAATAAATGTTTCTGCAACAAGTCTTCCACTTCCAATAAGTGTTTTCCAAAGTCTGGGGACAAGAGTCGGCTCTGAAGAACAAATGTCACATAAGAAGATTGATAATGTGGTTTTGCTTCAATTACATGAGTTACAACCATTATATTCAAGCAAAGCATGTAAATCAAGCACACAATTTACAAATTGGACCTTCCTACCTTCATTTCATCCATCCAGCTAATGATGTGGAGCATCTCCTGGAAGATTCTCTGAAGGGTAAGGTTCTTGTCTAGACGACCTCTGCGAGCTTTCAGAAGCTCCTGCAGGTAGTCCCATAGCCTCAAGATATTGTCTTTTCTAGCATCAATGCGTTTAGCATCATGGTATCGTTCTGCTTCCAGTTCTTTAGACAGGGCCACCAGTGCCTGAACGCGTTCTTCATATGCAGCAATGTCTGTCTCTATTGCATCATGTTTCTTCTTAGCTGCCTCCACTGCTGGTAAGTCATAGCCAAAGTTGTCCTTTAAAGTAGAAAGCAAAATAATGATCATTAATGTCAATCTTCAGGTGTTGGCAACCATGAAATGATGGGTATCTAAATAAATAAAGGCTCTCTGCACCTTTCATCTTTTAGATGAACGCTGTGGATAGTGAGTTACCTGTGTAACCAGTCTCTGATTCTCTTGAAGCCAGGTCTCTCTCATAGCTGCCTTCCTGTCAAAGCGACGAGCCATCTGCTCCAGCTTTTCCTGCCTAATGAGTTCTTCTCTTAGGACCCGCTCACGGTCATGTTCTGCCTTCTCCAACCGCTCCCATGCCTAAGAACACAGGCACACACACTCAAACAGCTCAGAGCCTCTCAGACCACTGGATTTACTATGTTCAACCTTTGTCACTGTCCCTACAGAAGATTTACACGAAATGGTTGGGACTAACTGGTGTGGTTCATAACAATGTTTCTCATGAATTTATTGATATTACTGTGCTTATTGTGCCCCCCATTTAAAGTTAGTTATGGGATATTTCTACTTGATCTCACCAGATAACCACCATATTTTATCGTTCAAAGTTTAAAAGATAAAAAGGCAAAGACTGTTTTGCAGATATAGTTTCAGATATAGGGTCATTTTCGAAGTCTGACTTCAAGTGGCATTATCTTGCACCTTCCCTAACTGGAGGTTGGAAATTCATACTTCCTGAGTTTAAATCAATGCAGCATTAACCTTAGCATCTTACCTTGTTGATATCAGACACCAGTGCACCCTCTTTAGGTGTGTAG
>NW_015620166.1:0-1494 GCF_001515605.1 Sinocyclocheilus anshuiensis
ATATATATGTATAAGTATACATTTTGATAAGTACTTTTATATGTTCCTGTTAATGCTTTTACAAAAAGATAAAGCTTTTAAGTGTATCCTGCTGTTGCATAAGCTTTTGTTAATGGTAGGTTACACCTTAAGCCGGAGAATGCTGATGCAATATTTTAAAATGATGTCTTTGTCTATAAACTAAAAATTGAAAAAAACTGTTTCAAGATATTCTTGAAAAATATACATTTTCAAGAATATATCGGAAATATATTTCATGTGTGAGAGGGTTCAGATTAGTATCATAATAGTACAATGCTAAATGCTATGTTCAGTGCTAAAAATGTGTTTCACATAATGAGTTATGCATTTAAGGTGAACACAGTGCTAATAAACTATCAAAAGCGTACCTTCACTACTATGCAATTTTAAATTAATTTGAACAATTTAATAATGTTCAAATCAACAACACTTTGTCAAATCATTAAAAAAAAAAAAATGCCACATGCAACTGATGTTTGTGATGTCTTCTGTGATTAGGCATTGTTCAGTGGCTTTAAAACAGCCATAGACTATATTAAGTGAAAAATACTTAGTGAAAACTGCCTGTTTTCTTAAGCAGAAGGACATGTTGTAAAATCATCTTCGACCAGCCAAACATAATGTGATCATGGGTACTAAATTCTTAACATCTCCTCAGGGTGAGTGAATTCTTCTCTCTATTTCTCCAACAAAGAAATATTTTGATTGAAACCATTATGGAATCATAATTTGATTTTAATTACATAGGTTCCTCTATGCAGTCCATGCTCAGAGTTGTGCTCTTCGGAAACACTGGTGCTGACAAGAATAAGGTAGCAAAATCAATGCTAACCGGCGAGAATCTGACAGGAGAGAAAAATGGTCTATGTACTTTACATAAGAGTGAACAAGCAGGGAGGAGGATCAGTGTTGTGGAAGCACCAGGATGGCATGAACACTCAATACAACAAACACCAGAGAACATAAAAGAAGAAATTATCAGAAGCGTGTTGCTTTGTCCTCCAGGACCTCATGCTCTGGTTCTGGTCATACCAGTGAAAACTCTCTCTGAAGAACCTTCTATTGGTGAAATTAATGCAGCAGAGATGCACATGGAGTTACTGTCAGAGCGCGTCTGGAAACACACCATTGTGCTGTTTGCTTGTGATGAAGGAGTGGAGGAACCAGCAATCAGAAAACACATTCACAGCGCAGAGAAAATCCTGGACAAGTGTGGAGGACGATCACATGTTCTTCAGAGGAGCGCTTGTGAATCCCCGACTCAGATCAGTGAACTCTTTCAGAAAATAGACAGCCTGGTGAAGGAGAACCGTGAGGATTTCTTCATACCACAAGCGTACTATGAGCTGATTCAGCAGAAGACACAAGAAGTGTTTGGTGCAACTGAGATCAGGCAGAGACGGGGAAGTTTGCAAAAGGATCCTCCAAACTGTGAGTATTATTTCACTAAACCTACAGCTGATCTCAGTTACA
>NW_015620167.1:0-1494 GCF_001515605.1 Sinocyclocheilus anshuiensis
GATGAGCCTCATTTTGGGAAATAATATATTGTGCGATCTGTATCATACTGTGCTGTTGAGTCTCTCTCTGCTCATTTGAGCTCTCTGTGCTGTCAGTAGGTTACAATGGCTTGTTCTGAACAAGATCAGTGACTCTGTTAGCTGTTTATTTCAGTCGTGTCCCACTTGCTGTGTGGTCACTACCCTCTGTCCTGCTCCGCATAAGGGCACGTCCAAATAAATGGACCGTCAGCAGTCGTGAAGCAACACCAAAATTATCATCAAAGAAATCACGTTGTGCTTTGATTATACGCAGACACTCTTATAGAAGGGCATTTTTTGTTGAAAAATGACAATAAACACGCAGGGGCTAGAAGTCATAAGTGGTGCTGGGAAAGAAAGGAGCTGCAGAAAAAAGGAAAAAGCAATAGGTCGTAGTCAGAACAGATTAATCCAGACTGTCATGAGACGGCCATTGTCTGGCAGAGTCCCTGCGGTGGGCAGAGCTGGCAGTTCAGCTGAGGAGGATCCTACATCAGTCAAGGTGAAATACACGCTCCAGCAGCACTTTAAAGCAACCTTGCACTAGGTGTTGGCGTTGTTTTGTGCACTTCTTCTAAACCCACATAGAGATGGCAAAGATGTGAGCTAATGTTAGTTCTGCGCAACCAGATTTTTACTGTTTGCGAGGATTATGCTGTTTTTCCAGCAAAACATGCATAGGCTGCATACACACTGCGGGTCAATTTTGCGGGTTGACTCTCCTCATTAAATCCATGTGATGTAACTATTTGTTAATGCAGTGGAAATGCTAATTATACTCATAGATTGTGCTAGAAAATGACAGGAATGTGTATCATTTGCAAATGTTGATACCTGTCTCTCCACTGCAGTTCTCTGCCTTGAGGTCGCCAGAGATTTTGATGAACTTGCAGCGATGAGGGGCTGTTCACACAAGATGTATCCTTGTTTTCAAAAGCAGCTAGAAGGAAAACAAAATGGGGCAAAATGCAAAGCTGAACTATGAACATGACACAGCCTCTTCAAAAATGCAAAAAAAAAAAAAAATACTATGTAAAATGTAACCTCTCCAAAAAATTTGTCTCAAAACTGCATTTCTGTTGATGCGGGATAACTAAAATTTCCCAGATGTTAACATTTCTAGTCTCCCAACAATAGCTAATAACAACAAACGGGTTTAAACGGTTGCCATGTGCATTTCTGCTGTCAACCATCACAATTTAAATTCTGTTCACATTCAAAATGATAATTTAGGAGATTGACTAATTTTAAAGGTGGTGTCTATTTGCACTGAGTGTTTGCAATGGTTATTACAAACTATAACTTGCATTACAATGCCCAGAATTGCTTAGATATTTTATGTGTAGTTCTTCTCTACCTTGCCTATTTACATCTATTTAACCTTCTTGTGAATACAGTAACTTCACTACTTGAACTTAGTGTAAACAAGATGCTATTTGTTGCTATTTATACTTGGAGCAAACTGTATCTAAC
>NW_015620168.1:0-1495 GCF_001515605.1 Sinocyclocheilus anshuiensis
CATTAAAAGTTGTAAAATTATTATAAAACACATAAAATGCTAATTTCAAAAACGGAGCCTTGTGCAATAACAGGGATGTTTTCCTGAGCGTTTTAGTATTGGTTTTATAGCATAATGTCAAGTAGTTATATTGTTTAATTAATTTATTGGGTTAATTTATTTCTTTTTTTTTTTTTTTCTAGAAATTAAGCCTTATGAAACGTAAAGTGCATTTATGTATGTCTATCTGAGTTAGTTTGGGCTCAAAACAAAGAGTTTAATTGGTATGAAACCGAATGTCTAATGAATGTGAAACGTCAAACTAACTTTACCGGCGTCGCCGACGCGCATCAGATCGGTTTAAGAACACGCTGAAGTAAAACAAGTATTTCTCACCTCTGGTGTTGGTTTCCATATTGGCACTTGGTGTGGCCATCAAATGCGTTAATGTATCCGTTATAAATTTTGTTCACACGGGGACAACTACAACCAACCACCCTTCTCGCGGCAAACTTCAACTTGCGTCTGCTTCACACAGCACTGCTCCGTCTGGTGGCGTTACCCAACGTGACGTCATGACGCAAGCTGTGTTGCCATGTCCGCTTTTTTTCAACAAGTCAAATAACAATCTGCACAGTGTCATTGTTAATATTATCACATTGTCATTATTTGCCAGTGTTTCCGTCTTTACCAGGCCCGATCTACACCCCGCTGACACGTAAATGGGCACCGTTTTACATTTCTAGGTCCATGCGCTGTTTAGTTTACGGTAACGTTACATGGCAACCGACGCGCAGTGCAGTCAAAACTCGGGGACTGTAGTGTTCATGACACACTGAGATTCATAAAGGCTTAACACTTCACATAGCATAATACTCTCACTATTTCTAACATATAAAGTTGTAGTAGAAGTAGTATGACAGTGTTCCATTCCGAATCTAGCTAAAAACACTCTACTTTTACATTGACGAATCAGAGGTGACTTTACATACATAAAACCAATCAAATAAGCGGTCACAAATCTGAAATGAAGGAATGCGCACATTTTGTGCAGGATTGGCTGGCATGAAGGAGCACGGTTAGCAGCTTCCGCGTTTCATCCAGAAATGCAAGCCATGTACAGTGTAAATTGATTCATTGATTTAGATGGGCAGTTGCATTTGTGAAATATTTAAGTTACCGTACTTGTGTAAAAGCTTATATTATTTAACAAAGATTCTGCTGCAATTGGCAGTTTATAATTGGTTGTTAATATTTTCTATTTTGATCAATAAAGTTCTCGATTTGAAAAAAAAATGCTTCGCTTATGATCGTGAGGCGAGTAACAGCATTTTGCAATTCTTTTTGTAACCAGTTGCTTGCTTGAGATATGACAAACTTATTCTGTGCGTTTCACAACAGCAACCTAAATCCGCAAATCAACGTCCAAAAAGTTCAACGAGTGCTCACAATGTCTGTGTGTATTTTAATGTCATAAATACAATAATATAAAACACATTCACTAAGCTAAAAAAAA
>NW_015620169.1:0-1495 GCF_001515605.1 Sinocyclocheilus anshuiensis
TTTCTTCTTCTTCTTCTTGGCTGGATGAAGCTTGATGAGGTGAGGTGTTGGTCTTGTACTTTGGGCTGCCATTGGTTGGAGATTTGAGTCCATAATTTAGGTGAATTATACCAACTGGAAGGTTAGTAAGTATCACCAGTGACCACTACCATCTGCACATTTATAGTAAATTGCTACCTAGGAATCATCTTCACATTCAGCCAACCTCTGTGAATTGCTTTAGGGGGAGAAAAATGTGGTCATGGAATGACCCATTATGATCCCAAATTTTGAAGCAAATTTGCTCTGACATCTGTGCAACCTTTTGCATCATAAAATCTGGATATATTGCAATAAGAGAAGGTTCACGTCGTTTCTTTTTTTTTTTCGCACAATGTATTACTAAAACAACTGTGATGTCAGCAAGGTAAACTTCAAGTGAGGTATTGGGGTTTCAGATCAGGTTTTTGGATCCAAGTTACACTTTTTACTTGAGTTCCACAGGTGTGAATATTCGCATCCCATCAACAGCTATATTTAATGCAAATATCTGAAAATTGACAATATAATATATAACATATACATATGGTGTTTTGCCTTATGTTCTCACATTTCAAAGTGTGAAATTCTGCATTTTTATTTCTCTCTGTACTGACCCTTAAAAAATGTAGATGTAGTCATGTTGTAGTCAGCCATTATGGTGGCAATAATAAGGCACAGTTTGTCACATATGCAAACACTTTAGACACTTTTTTGTCACATATGCAAACACTTTAGCATGGCATTTTTAAGCATCCATAAACACATACTAATTGAAAATAACCACTTCAGCAAGCAGTGCATTAATTAGAGTAATAATTTTGGGATTTACATAACCTCTTAATTAGGTGTTTTATAAAAACGTGTTTTTCTGTTTTTAGCAGATTTATGCTGTGCATCTTGGAGCTACAATATTACTTCGGGCATATTTCACTAATGAATCTCCATTGTGAGGGGAACAGTCAGTAATGGACCACATTGTACTTCCTTCAAACCACTTAAATTCACATTACATACACATATTATTAAATGTTAAAGTATATCCTGCAATCCACACAGGGATTCCCATGTTTCCACTAACCAAGTGATGATTTCAAACAGACCTATCTTGCCATGATGAAAAGCAACGATGAAAATGTTCAAATTAAGAAGAGAATTAAATGCGTAAATAAGTGTAAATAATTGATAAGTGTCAGGTGAGATTTACAACCACCTTTGAAAGTAGCCCAAAGCGGATGTCAAAAAATAAATGTGTAAAAGCGCCCTACGTCACCCCTACAGACCAAAAACACAGGTTCACTCAGCAGATAAAATCTCCCAAGCCTCTTTTTCAGTTTGACCTAAGTCAGGCTGACATCCTCACCTCCTATCAGTAGACTATTTCTGGAAGAGTGTAAGTCATGCTGACACTGCTGCTCCTGGGGAATGGAAGCTTCCTTCCTGCTACTTGGGCCGCAGTATCTCATCTAGTACTTGT
>NW_015620170.1:0-1496 GCF_001515605.1 Sinocyclocheilus anshuiensis
CACCTGCCAGTTTAAGTCTGTGTGCCATTCTTGAGTGTGGCTTATACATTTGGAGAAATCGCTTTGGAAAATACGTTTTTTCTCTTCATTGTCATACAGGAAGTTACCTATATGTGCAAAAATTGAGTCCCAGTGAAAGGAGACTGATGCACAAGTGAGGATTTAATCTTAATCTGCTTAATCTTAAAGATAAGAGAAGGATGACACATTTCTTCAGAGATTTATCTCTCGTTTTTGGTGTCACATCTATACTGTGGCTCTGTGTGTGTGTATTTCGTCAGTATGTTGCTTGACAAGGGATTAATGACTTTATTTCCTCAAAATGGCATATTCTTGCATCATCTCAGTTTTTATCTACTCAAACCAGACAGTAGCCGTTATCGTGAATCTGTCTTGAACACAGACAGGACGTGTATGTCAAAAGAGTCTTTTTGGTAGACCTTTTTAAGTGTAATCCATTCTAACCTACAGATATACAGGCTAAAAACTCACACACACACTAAAAGAGTCACCGCATATCTCACAAATATGTTTTATTGACATTTCACTTTGTTACTGGGTAAACATCAATGGTTATTATCTGTCTATATGCCTTCGTTCTCCTCTGTCTCTCTCTTGTCGGACACCTATGGCATGCAAGGTGGGACAATCCCCGCTTCCCATCTGCCACGCGATCGATATCCAGCTTGAGAATTAAAGGATGCTGAAGTCGCTATTGATCTCACGCTGTAGCGTCCCTGTGCCGCAGAGAGGCCCTGGCGATTCCCCGAAGGACATTAAGACCTGTGAGATATTTAGAGGATGTGGTTATGTTATCTGCAAGAAGCCATTAGGAACCAATAATCAAAGCCACGTGAATGTGAGCCATTTCCTGCGGATGTAATGAGATGCACACACACTATGGAGGTAATTGAAAATGATCTCACATGTCCGATCGTGCTGAAGATCTGCATTGGCAACATGCATTAGTAGCTTTATTAGTCTCCCATTCTGGATATTTCTAAGCGGCTGCCAGATTATGTAAAGCAGGAGCAGTACAGGAGTCTAGGAACAACTGTGTCACTGTTCACCCCAAAATGAAAATGCTTTCATAATTTACTCACCCTCAAGTTGTTTTTAACCTGATGTTATTAAACTAATTGATTTGTTTAAAATGAATTTTATTAAAATATTTTAATATTATTCTAAAACTGCAAATGTAAAATGGGTTAATGATAAAAAATATAATGTAACAGTATATGAGGGCATGTTAGTCATTCTGTGATTGAGTCAAATGTTGACTTAAACACTGTTCAGTTTTGTTCAGTGTTTGTAGTCCCAGGAGAAGTAAATGTGTTCTAACCCTCTCCATCTATCAGCCATGACATTTGTTTTTAACATTTAATTAGTCTTAATAAATTAATATCAATATATCAAATACATTTTAATTGAATTGTTATTGTTTTGACTATGTCTCTTCTGCTCACCAAGGCTGTATTTATTTGATCAAAAATACA
>NW_015620171.1:0-1496 GCF_001515605.1 Sinocyclocheilus anshuiensis
CTCCAGCGTCTCCTCGTTCCTCGTGTATGTGCATCGTGACAATAGGAGTAAGAGGAGCTTCAAATTAAAGGTGAATCTGTTGTTAGCACAACATATTTCAAAAGGAGAGAGACCAGTTGGAATCGATTCTAGGGTTTAGTGAAATGCATGTTAATGTAAGGGGGTCTTTCAAAGGTGTAGTTTGCAACTCCACATTGTTCAGCTGTTTTGAGGGTACAAAGGAATGTGAAACTTTAGCCTAATACCTAACTTCTGAATCAACGCTTGAAGATCTTTGCCAATAAAATATGATCAACAACATGATAAGGAATTCCTCAGCGAGGAACGGTTTCCTGCAAAAGTATTTGTACACATGCATTCATTGGAAATGGAAGAACATGCTGATAAGAACGGCTCTTAGGACCAGTACAAGCACACCAAATATGTGTCCAAGGTCCTGTAGGACTGTGTGCAGGGAAGCCTCATGATGAACAAAAGAATGTTTCTCTTACAGGCAGCTCAACTGATGCATGTGGTACCCAACTATAACTAAAAGATGGAAATTAGAAGTACACTCAAGAATGACTGCATCTTTGCAACTGTTATACTTTATATTACAGCATATGTGGATATCCGCTTCTATTTAAAAATACAATCATTTTAGTAATTCAAATGTTAATGCTTCTTTCATCTTTGTTGCATCAGTTTGTAGTAGTGCCCCTTTCTTTTCCAAAATGACAGTGCTCTTGTGCTCAAAGCAGGGTCCATACAGAAATAGTTTACTAAGTTGGATTAGCTTGACTGGTCTGCACCCCCACTCACCCAACATTAGGCCTCATGCTAATACTGACGCGGATAGAGTGGTCTGCTTTGATTTAGAAACACTGGATTCAGTGCTAAGGTTTGAGTATCATATCTCAGCTTGTGATGTTCCTCATCTGTAAACGGCTTTGCATAAACTAAAACAATAGAAGAGTTTATCCATCATGGATGGGACCAGTTAAAGAGGACGAAACACAAACACAGCTCTAACAGGTCTAAAAAACAAGTGTAGGCATGTCTTAACAGGTAAAAGTAGGATTCTGTCAATAAAAGGTGCAACATATTAGAAATACTTTTAACTTGAAGTTTAGCTTAGGCCTACCTTCAGTCATATCAATTGAAACCCAAACATTCCATCAAATTCCTCCATATTGTAAAAGCACTACCAGTGTTTACCCTTGTTTCACCCCGTTTTCTGTCTCTCTGTTTTTTGGCATGCACTTTGAACACCGGCTAAACACCCTCTGGTCAGCCTGCTACAGTAGCCATGCTACTCTCGCTATTAGCTGTGTGTAGGTATGCAAATATATGTTGAAAATCAGGGAGGACATCCTATCATTGCTATTCGGACTGAGTGCAAATATGGACAAACGTGAGCCTGAGCCTTCCCTACAGAAGAAATATACACACGCACACACACACACATGCACGCACACACACACACTCGCTCACACACACACTCGCTCACACACACA
>NW_015620172.1:0-1476 GCF_001515605.1 Sinocyclocheilus anshuiensis
TATTTGTATATATCGCAATCACGATTAATTGATTTGACAGCCCTAAATCTAACATTTTTTTTTACACTGCAGTTACATGTATTCATTTAGCACGATACAAGCAAGCTAGCAAAACAAAGTTTCAAACATTGTTTAGAACAGTAATCTATAAAAGAAAGGGATTATGAAATAATGAAAGCATAGAAGTAGTTTTTTTTTTGTTTTTTAGAAAGTCAGCAGGATGCACTGAAGTGCTCACTGAAGAGTTTGGGTTGTTTCTTCAACATTTTCTTGATGTTTTTGTAGTTGATCTTTCAAAGAAACCAATACTGAAAAGTCTGAGAATTCCATCTCATCATAAGGAATTCTCTCAGACTCTTACGTAGATGTTGACAAACATTTCTTCATATGCTTTAAGCATGACAGATCTCCAACTTGCCACCCAAGTTAACGGATCAATCGTCAATAGGATCAATAATAAATTGCTCTGAAAGAACTGACACTTGAGAACATTTGAAATGTACAAAACTTGAAAAATAATGTCTTACCTCAATTTTTCTCATGACAAGCAAACCATCCACCACTTTTCCTGTAAGAAAGGCCCGCAGCAGTTAATGACAGGAGTTCTCTCAGTACTGAATCAATACAGGATTTATCTGACCTACCAAATACCACGTGCTTCCCATCCAACCAGTCACACTTTGTGCAGGTAATAAAAAACTGACAGCCATTTGTTCCAGGTCCACTGTTTGCCTGCCGGGGAAAAAGATGATTTTACATTTTTGATTGGAAACAACAGAGAACAAACAATCTGATGGCTAGATGGAGTGCATTTATCCTTTATCAATGTATCACTTTGTCTTTGATGAGTAATGTGTTCAAAAGAAGAAAATGACTTCGCATGATGCTGCAGCTGATCACATGGTTTTGGTGATGAACCATTTTTGAGTTTTCAGGGGATAGTTTGGTTAGTAACACAGTGGGCATGAGTAAAAAGAAACATTGTCTTATCTGAAAATCAATCAAGTTAGTGTGGCCCTTAAAATTGGTTTCTTTCTTTCCTGTTAGATTTTGGAGTGAAGTGTGAATCGAAAATATTCCCCACTAGATGCATCTTATAAGATTAGGGCCACTTTAGCCTTGTAATGATAACAGTACTTAAAGGGATTTTGAAGAGAATTTTAAGCACTATTAATCTGATATGCTGTCATAAAGCATACTGTGAATGTACAGCAAGGGTTTTACACTGCTACTGTGTGTATAGAAGCTTTACCATTGACAAGAGTCCTGGGCCGGACTGCTTCATTCTGAAGTTCTCATCTGCAAACGGTCCCCTGTAGATACTGCACATACCAGTGCCATCCCCCTGATGAACAAGAATACAGTGTTTACCACCACTCACACAGAGTCAGAAAATCTGAATCACTCAATAAACCGTAAGACATGTAGGCTAGCTGTCTGTGTGTGTGTGTGTGTGTGTGTGTGTGTGTGTGTGTG
>NW_015620173.1:0-1495 GCF_001515605.1 Sinocyclocheilus anshuiensis
AAAAAAAAAAAAAAAAAAACAGAGCTTTCAGCTCATATGTAAATTGCGCAAGCTTACTTCACAATATTAGATAGAAAGATCAGAAAAAGCCCACATACACTAGCCCACAGACCCTCCCCTCAAAAGAAATCAGGATAGGAGTGGTCGAAAGTGGACAGAAGAGATGGATTAAAAAACCAGGTGTGAACAGGAACGTGTCTCCTTTGTATAATTGTGATCCGATCGGATCAACCAAAACGTATCTTATACCAGGTGTAAACAGGGCCAATAGCTACCAGCAACTGATTCGTTACAAACACTGTTCAAAATATGTTTTGTGTTCAACAAAAGAAAGAAATTTATACATATTTGGAACAACCTGAGGGTGTGTGAATGATTTTTTTTAAATCTTCATTTTTGGGTGAACTATCCCTTTAAACTCAACAGATAAAGCTCTTTATCTCATTCAGCTCACCTAGTTCTTCCAGCGATGGCACACCATATTTGTCCCCATGGTCTTCAGAGACAGGTGTGACGCAGGAGCCCATAATAGTGTTGGAGAGGGTTTCCACTGGCATCTCTGGCGGGTCCATTCGGCTGATCAGAGTCTGGAAATGTTTGTAAGTGAGGGGAGGCTGACCACCATTTAGTTCAATGATCCTGAAATGATGTAGAGGGTAAAGTGTCAGGGTCTTCCTGTTTGCCACCATCCTTCCCACATGTACAATTCACATGCATTAAAACTCTTATTTTAAGATAGTGAGACAGCAATTTCTCTATGTTCTTTCAAGAATTTAATGCAACAACTAGCAAATAAATAGCAAAATTAATGGTGCAGCTGACATTAGATATTAAACAGGTTGAGAATATTAAAGCTGAAGGTTGCCATTTTTAAAAATAAATGTATATCAAACATGCTTCCTGAACTCTCTTCAAATGTCATTTGGTTGAACAAAGGTTACTGTGTCAGGCTAGTAGGATGCCAGAGTCAAACCTTTTTGAAAAATCAACCTATAAATGGATTACTTATAGTTGCACATTAAGCAGGTATAGGAAACATCAAAAACTTTACATTTTAGATTTAAGGAAATAAGCTTATCAAGCTTACTTATCAATGTTGTAAAGGGTGTGTGAAATCTTGACTATGACTTCAACCCCAGCCTCCATCGCAAGCTTTTTAATAGCTGCATCCCTCTCCTTTCCAAACGGTTCTGAGTCATACTCGAAGGTCAACCTGGATATTTTCCATTCCTGTAGGAAAAGATCACAAACACTGGATAGTTACTCAAAAAAGTTAATGCAGTGGATTAAACTAAATTGGAATGTGTGTCTTTCAGAAACGCTCATGAGATCAGACGAATGAAAGAAATACTGTAAGTGCTTTTGTGATACCATATTCAAGGATTGATAGCGGTATTTTAAACTAAAGTATTTTACCTTGAAAAGGCGTGGAAATACATTGGCTGGTTGACCTCGGATGACAAAAAGGCGGGAATTGAGTTTTCTTAGATTGGAA
>NW_015620174.1:0-1489 GCF_001515605.1 Sinocyclocheilus anshuiensis
TGAGCCCACACCCACCCTCTTCACTGAGATGGACACACTGCAGCACGAGGGTGGGGAGATGGAGTGGAAAGAGTCGGCCAGGTGACACACACACACACACACAGTGAAGCCCTTGTGGCATTATTTAAAACATGAAAAGGTATGAGTTGAGAGACTCATCCAATCCTATTAGCTTTGTGCCTTAATGTCAGAGTTGAGCTTAATGACTTCCAGTATTCATTTATTACATTTACATTTTATCCAAAGCTACTTTCAAAAGAGCAGCAAAAGCAATTTGTCAAAGAGCCAACAATAATCATAACAGAAGAATATTATACTTTAGAAGTTATATTGTGTCATTTATCTGGCCCTCCTGACAGTCACATATATATATTAGCATCTATTCATCAATTTGCATTTCTGTAGATATGGTTGTGTTACTTATTTGGCATGCAAAGAAGAGCTTAGCCAATCATAATAGAGATAACTTCCGTATTACATTCTGCACATTCTGCATATCTGCACAGTAGCAAAAACACACAGTAACACTTTACAATAAGGATCCATTTGGAGCATTAGTTGACATGAACAATAAAAAATACTTGTAAAGAATTTGTTAATCTTCAAAAGTTCATGTCAATTTCTAAATTTACTAATGCATTATTCAAATCTAGTTGTATCTGTTAATATTATTTCATGGACCTGACATGGAACTAACAATGAACAGTTGTATTTTATTAACTAACATTAGCAAATATAAATAAATACTGTAACAAGTATATTGCTCATTGTTATTTCATGCATTAACTGTTAACTAATGCAGCCTTATCGTAAAGTGTTACTTTAAAAGGGGACTTATTGATTGTTGCCATTATTCCCAGCCATTTCATTTACACATTTAAAAACCCAAAAGCTTTTCATCCATCTGCTGGTTCTTGGGAAGAAAAACTGTAAAGGTAACATTTGTAGAGTCGCATCTTCTGTGTGTTTCATCAGGTGGGTTAAGTTTGAGGAGAAGGTGGAGGAGGGTGGAGAGAGGTGGAGCAAACCACATGTGTCCACGCTGTCTCTGCACAGTCTGTTTGAGCTGCGCACCTGCCTGCAGACAGGCTGCATCCTGCTGGACCTGGAGGGCTATTCACTGCCGCAGATAGTGGGTCAGTGAGAACTACAAAATTCGAGCTTGAACACCTGTCAATCACAAAGATCCCAAATTCTGATCATTAATATTCCATTTTATAAACATACACTACGGTTTAAAAGATGTTTATTTGAAAGAAATCAATACAGTTATTCAGCAGGGTTGCATTAAACTGATCAAAAGTGACAGTAAAGACATTTATGATAGATTTCTATTTCAAATAAATGCTGTTCTTCCAAAGAACTTTCTGTTCATCATAGAATCCTGAAAAAATGTAAGCAGCACAACTATTTTCAACATTGATTGTAATCAGAAATGTTTCTCGTGCAGCAAATCAGCATATTAGAATGATTTCTGAAGGATCATGTG
>NW_015620175.1:0-1496 GCF_001515605.1 Sinocyclocheilus anshuiensis
AAATGTTTCTTGAGCACCAAAGCAGCATATTTGAATGATTTGATGAAAATTCAGCTTTACCATCATAGGTATTAATTACATGTTAAAATATATTACAATTAATTAATACATTTTAATAATATTTCACAGTATAACTGTGTGACTGTAGTGTATTTTAGTTCAAATAAATGCAGCCTTTTAAAAAAATGTTACAGATTTTTACATTCACAAAGTTATATATATATATATATAGTTAGTAATAATCAGGAAAAAAAATGTCTTCCACCTAGGTAATAAAGTTCATTAATGTAAATGAGCATTTTGTTTTATCATGTTTCAGGGTCAGCCAGGACACAAAGGTGAAGCAGGGAGTCCAGGATTACCCGGCTTCCCAGGTCCAAAAGGGCCATCGGTGAGTGGAGATGTTGCTTTGGGACTTATGGGAATCTCAGTTTAATTAATAAAGTTAAGCTTTTATACTTGTACAAACAAGCCTTGTAGATATATAGAAGCTGAAAGCACTCAGTCCCAAGTGGATATGAAGGGTTTTTGCTATCTGCCTGTCTATATTTACACTTGTGTTTTCCCTCAGGGTCCGTCTGGTCCAATTGGCCCAGAGGGCAAACAAGTGAGTGATGATTCATTAATATTATATCAACACTTCTTCATAATTTTTTCAGCTAGCCATGTATTTTTGTTTTTATTTTTAGGGCATGTCAGGAAAACCAGGAGACAGAGGACAGAAGGGAGAAAAGGTATCTGTCCATCCATTAATCCACCTACATATGTGCCTCTCTAATCAAATCCAAACTTACTGTGTTGCTCGTTTTTGTAGGGTGATAATGGAATAAAAGGAGACAAAGGACCCGTTGGTGATCCGGGCATTCCGGGTAACCCTGGGCCTCCCGGCAGGAAGGGTCACACAGGAATGATGGGCATGTCGGGACCCCCAGGGGAAGTGGGTCCCTCTGGGCCCCCTGGTTCTCCAGGACAGCCGGGTCTCCCAGGTCTCAGAGTGAGTCTGCTTTAGTATTTTTAATGGAAAGTGTGTGACGCTAATGATAAGAGCATGACATCATTTCGACGTGTTTTAAGGGTGAGACGCCATCACTGGAACAAATGCGGCGGCTCATTCAAGAGGAACTCTCCAGACAGTTGGATGGTGAGATTCATTTGGCAAAGATGTTTTTGACTTCCTTTGCTGTGTCTTTTTACATTTCCTAAACTTTCCGTTGATTTTCACAGCTAAGTTAGCTTACCTCATGGCTCAAATGCAGCCTGCGCATATCAAGAGCTCAGTTGGCCGCCCCGGTCCACCTGGTCCAGGAGGTAAAGATGGACCTCCTGGCCGACAAGGTCCATCTGGAGAGCCTGGAATACCTGGACAAAATGGAGCAGAAGGACCCAGAGGTCCAGTTGGTCCTAAAGGTACCGCAAAACTAATTTCAGATTGTTACTTTACTTGATGTTTAACCTTTTAACCCCCACCCATACTTTCCTTTTTTTTTTTTTTTTTT
>NW_015620176.1:0-1497 GCF_001515605.1 Sinocyclocheilus anshuiensis
CGCAGCCATGGAAACCGTAAGGCTAGGTGTTATGCTATAATTGGGCCGGTGCTTTTAACAGCACAGCCACACAGCCAGGTATGCCAGCGTCTTCAAATGAGAAATTATACCATGGTGTGTGGAGGAAGAGGAAGAGGGAGCGAGTGAGGGAGCGAGCGGAAACGTAAAAGCCTTGGACTTTCACCTTTTCTAATACGCAGCTTCTTTCTTTATTTCGCTCTCTTTCTGTCTCTCTCTCTTCGTCTGTACCTCTCCATATATAGCCTAGATAGGGGTTTTTTTTTTGCAGCTGGGATGCATTTATAGGAAGGGAGTGGAATGTTTTACGCTCCAATCAATGAGATTAAGACATAAAAATATTTTTAAATGAGTTTAAAATCTGTTAAAGTCATCTTGAAATCAATATTAACACTATGGAGGTGTTCAGTCATCATGACGTCAATTTGTAGGCCAACTCAGTAGGCTGGAGTCAACATCTAGTGTGACATTGGCTGTGTCCGAAAGCTTATAGACAGCTTGCCTCGCTGTTCTATCAGGCAATGACTTTGCAGGCACATACCGACACTGATTTCGGACAGACTTCTGAGGCAGCATACTTGTCTAATGAACTACAAAAAATACAGAGAGCTTTGTTGATAACTAAGCCAATATTTAATTAATACTATACTAATTTCTTGTTAGAGATGAAAGTAAAAGTTGAAAATTGTTAAAAAACATACATTTACACACAAACTGACCACCAACTTTCAGATGCCATTTTATTTTTTAGCTCAACTGTCATGAGTTGTGTCCCAAATCACACACTATACACTATGCACTTATTCTAGTCACTATGTACTCAACTGTCTAGTGTAGAAATTATCTAGGGTTATTTTGTCATCCAGCAATGGAGCCCCTCCCCTCTAGTAGCCTACGTGATTAAAGCTGTTACAGCTGAGTGCATGAAATATCCCAAATTCCACACTTGGAATTTTGAGTGTGAACACACTAATCACACTATACTAAAAACGGACATAGAATAGTGCATAAGTACGCAAAGTTGGATGCACCCCTGGAATTAAACGCACAGCCTTGTGGGATATCATAGGCAGGGAAGGATGCATCTATGTTGTGATCAGATCTCAGTAGACGGTATGACATGCCTTGTTGCCTTGCTACCTTTATATGCTACCTGTGGAGGCTGCATTTTTCAGCTTTCAGACACAGCCATTGTTCTCCGAAGGAGGCCAAAAAAGTGTTGTGTGTGTTATTTTTACATTTCTTAATTTATTTGTTTTAATGCGTACTTGAAATAATGAAAATATGAAAACGAAAATATGAAAACACTATTTCCTGCTTTCAAGGATTTAAGATATGCTTAACGAATTAAGTGTAATTAAGCTGGCAACTGTTATAGTCAGTATGTTGTAATTTGTTAGCAACTTATGTTTTTAAAGGACAAAACAGTTTCAGAATTCACGGCCACAGTTTGAGCCAGATGCCTCAGCTGCTCTCCAC
>NW_015620177.1:0-1495 GCF_001515605.1 Sinocyclocheilus anshuiensis
TCAGAGAACATTAAAAAAAATAACGCTCCCATAATGTTTGCAAAATGATAAAATGGAATGTTCCCTTAACATTCAAGCATTTTTTAAAAATGGAAGTTTAAGCGTTCAGAAATAACGTTTTCATAACTAAACAGGAACGTCAGCAAAACGTTCTGAGAACATATTTTTGTTAGCTAAGTGCTTTTAGAGAAGATGAACAACGCTAGCTTTTGTTGTTTACCTCTCCTTGCTTCAGTGTTAGTCCAATCGCCACCAAACTCGGGCATGATCTCAAGGCATTGAGGATACAAAATTGCAAAGGGATTTTTGATATATTCGAGAAGGTGTGTTATTATAACTTCAGCATACATTGTCTGATTTTAATCAAACTTCAGCAGTTTGTTTGTTGAAAGAGGCCGATCACATAGATGTGACTATTATGAGGGAAAGTTATAGCACCACCAACTGGCAGCAGGAAGTGTGTCGTTTCAAAGTGCTTTGAAATCACCCTCTTATTTTTACCCGATTTGCTACAAACTTCATTAGAACAATGTCAAAACACGCCAGATGTGAAGAGATTTTTGATATCTTAAATACTGTTGCCATGGCAATGCTTCAACCTTTAAAATTCTTCTTACTCCTCCAATTGCTGTCATACATTTACACCAAACTTTGTCTACATGATGCCAAAACACAGAGGAGCTTAAATTGTGAACGGTTTTATGGATATCTCAAACGGTGTTGCCATCGTGATTTATTAAAGTAATGGCAAAAAAGTAGCAGGAGTTGCCTTATGGCCTATCTTTAAAGTGCATTGTTCAAACTCCTCAAAACATTTACATATGAAGAGCAAGTCATTCTGAAGAAACATGCTTAGTTTAATACATTTCTGATGCTCTGGAGCCTAACAGAAAATAAAAACCATCAGACATTTCAACTGATCAGACATCAGACATCAACTTTCAACTCATAGGATAAGAAATATTTTAAACCTAATACTTTTTCTGTCTGGTTCTATCAATTAGAATGACAAATACATAGAATCAGTTGATATGTACTTACTGTCAATACAGTTTTAGATAATTATTTTATAAATGCTTTTAGATCATAATTTTTTTTATTATAGTTAAAATAAAGTTTTATATATATATTTTATATATTCTTTATGTAACATGATACTCATCACAACTTTTGAAAAGAAAAATTCATATAAGAAATTATTATGGGGCAAAAGTGATGAAAATTAACTGATGGAAACTGTGGCACAGTACTTTATTAAAATTCATATAAACAATTGCCATGACTATTGAAATGGTTCATTTCACTGTTTGTTTTAAATGTAACATTTTATGAATACATGGTTTAGGACGCGTTAATGAAATTGTACAGTACTATTAAAAATGTAATTAATTTTATTCAGTACAAATCATTTAAAAGTGACAGTAAAGAGATTTGTTACAGAAGGTTTCTTTTTCAAATAAATGCTGTTCTTTTGAACTTTCTATTGATCAAAGAA
>NW_015620178.1:0-1468 GCF_001515605.1 Sinocyclocheilus anshuiensis
AAAACACAATGAAAACAGAACAAAAACTAAACATAACCCTAACAATTAGCAAGCCTTTTTCCCCGTGACTGCTCAGTGAGTTAAGTTTCTTCAACATAAATGTAACTGAAACCTCTTTCATCGTCCCTAGCTAGCACCTTAATAGTTGTGTCTTCGCCCCACATGATGTTCATTGGTTTCCCCATGAGCTCTGAAAATTTAAGAGCCTTTGGGGCCTTTTCTGCATCATGGCGGCATTCAAAAGTAACAAAACCATACCCGTGAGACAGGTTGGTTCTTTTATCTCTGTACACTTTCACAGTACACATGGGGCCGAATGGGAAGAATATTGCATGCAACTCCTGTGCTGTCACATTTGGGTGCAGCTCATTCACAATCAGTGACACTGGTGGATTAGAGCTGCTCTCCTTTTTTTTAGGTTTGCCGTTCCTGACGCAGACCTCTCTGCGCTTCAGGATTTCCCCAAAGTTTGAAACGGCATTCTATATAGCGGGCCTGTCATTGTGCCTTGCTAGGACATTAATAGTTATGTGTTGGGCCCATGTGATGCACATTGGTTTGCCCATGAGCTCCAAAAAACTGAGCCTCTAGGGCATTTTCTGCATGCTGGCGGTGTTCAAAGGTCACAAAACCATACCCATGAGACTGGTTGGTTATTGTGCTTCTGCACACTTGCACAGAACAGATTGGTCCGACTGGGCTGAATATTGCATGCAACAGTTGTTCGGTCACATCTGGGTGCAAATCACTGACAAGCAATGACCCCTGGTCATTTGGTTCTTGGCTACCCTCACCTGAAGACCAATTGTAGGACGTTGCCATTTTTTATTGTCCTTTTAAGAATAGCCTATTCTTAACAAAAAAGCTCTTTGTACAAAACACAGATGCTGTGTAGAACTCACAAATCACGACTATCCAATAAGGGTTCAAGTCTTAGTCATATAAAGCTTATGATATGAACTGACTGACAACTTTCCTCCTTTTTGTGTGTGTATGTGTGTGTGGGTTTTTCCCTCTTGTATAGGCCCCGAACTCTAAGTCCCGATGACGTCACAACACTATCACGTGACATCTAATGTTGCATCTACAGGGTTTAACTTTTTTTTTAAATCATCCCTCACAGTACTGGATAAGATGCATCTAATAAGACAGATAATTCTGGTCCTTGATGCTTATTGATCAATAGCCGTGTTTTATTTACGATCTGTGTATTACTGCGCAACACCATTAGCATCAGTAGCAACATAAACATGCTTTTTAATTGGAATATTGTTATTCTTGTTGCATACGCATGTCAAAAAATTTTCATGTCAAAAATTGTTCCAGGTAATATGTATTTCAGCAAAATTACCTGTTTAATGAAGTATGAGTGACCCCTGCTGGCATTGTTATGTCTGTCAAAGAACTTCTCAAGCGGAGTGGTACATTGGTGTGTGTGTGTGTGTGTGTGTGTGTGTGTGTGTGTGTG
>NW_015620179.1:0-1498 GCF_001515605.1 Sinocyclocheilus anshuiensis
ATTTCTGGAGGAAGCCACTGCGGATTAGGGTCGCCTGGCTCTCGCTCTCTCATTGCTTGCTCTCTTTTTATCGCAGAATCGTCCTCGCCCAATCCAGGAGTGTTTCATACTATATGTAATAGCTCCCCCTCCCTGCACCGAGCAATGATTTTATGAATGAATTTCGGAAGGGCGGAGGGTCGGCGCTACTGAGAGGCTAGACGTAGATGGTGAGGTGAGGAGGAGAGACAGACAATGGAGATATAAAGAATGATTGATTAAAAAATAAGAAGCGCACAGAAAAAAACATACAGAAATGTAAAAGAAAAGAGTTAAAGCAATGAGAGGAAGGAGAATGGAAAGAAACAGACCACAGGCTTAAGTCTAAGAGGCAGTCTCGTGCGCGTTGACACGTGACCCCTCCTGCTTCTGTCCATCACTATTTTCCACCCTTTCACGCTCTCGCTCCCTCTCTCCACCAAGCGCTTGAGCACGAGTGCAGCGACGGTATCGTCATGAAGCGCGTCGCTGGTGGGGGTGGGGCGGAGCTTCATTCATAACCCTCTCTTTGAATCTCTGCATCTCTTTCAGTTCCTGCAGACAGGGCTCCATCTCCATTGTCTTTAAGTAGGGAATGCAGAGGAGGGCGACCTGAACACAGCTCTTATTTTCTGCTGCATAAATGTTCGATATTGTGAACCTTGAAAATAAGCATCTCTTTTTAAAAACGAAGTAGCAAATGTATTTTGGAGCATGTTACATTGCATTTACAAAAATAGGACAGAGCAGTTACACAAACGCTTAGAAATGAACAGAAAATGTGTGTGAACTGAAATCTGTCTAAAAGGTATAAATGCTATATTTCATGTTTAGAACAAAAGGGGGAAATCTAGAGGTCATGAATATTGCATTTTCTTCTCTAAGTGGCTACAATGAAATCTTTCAGAGCCAGGGATTAGTTTGTCATTATAATAGCTCAGTAAGAACAGCCTGGAAACCTGTAAATGTAATAAAAACCTGAACACCATTTTTGTGTGAAATATGCATCACATTTTATGTTTCTTTTCAGGCAGCAAACAAATCATTATTCATAATTTTCAAAAAGCTCCATTTGCTTCCACTGAAAATGAACTTTTATACTGTCCTGACCTGGTCAAATCCCATATGGTGTTTGAAATTAATCATTCAAATTTAAACAATCATTGGACAGGGGGGAAAAAAAGTAAAAAAAAAACAACAGAAACACCCCAACGTCCTTGTCAAAAATGAGGAATTATAGACATAGGAAATTTGTTTCTAATAAATACTATGCTCGACAATGCAAAATATTCCAATGCTATCAATGCAGACGTTTACAATATATTTTTTCCCAAACATAATTCTTAACAGTATCCGTCTGTTTTCCCCCACTTCCCTCTTTTTCTTCTTTGCAGTTCTCTGTATTTTCCTGAAATGTGTGCATTTCCCACAGCGCGTCTCAATCAAATGAGGAACACCTGTTCTGCAGCAAATATCATTA
>NW_015620180.1:0-1496 GCF_001515605.1 Sinocyclocheilus anshuiensis
AAGAAACTCATTCAGGTTTAAAACAACTTGAGAGCGAGTAAATGAGAGAATATTCATTTTTGCAGACTTTTCAGCAGTTTGGACTTGAATGAAGAGAGAGAACATGCACTTAACCTTTTCAAAGGCATTTAGTTTTCATAGTTAGACCGATATCGTGATGTATAATTATAGGATTGTCTAGCAATATATCGATTATCGCAGAATTGTTGTATCGTGATATTATCGGTATCGTGAGCCATGTATCGTATCGTGAGGTACCCTGTGATTCCCACCCCAAATCAAATTTTTTTTTTATGAGTTTTAGCTTAAAGGTTTTAAATCAGACTTTGAATAACAGATTTACAGGAGGCTTTACAGACTCTACTGAATGCCACTGTGTGTGTGAATATTGACCGACTTGAAAACATTTATAACATTAATGTACTTTACTTTTTCTGAAAGCTAAGAGTAGCAAATGCAGAATAAACTGCAAGCTGTCATGCACGGTCCGAAGTGAAATGCAC
Organism: Sinocyclocheilus anshuiensis; assembly: GCF_001515605.1. NCBI lineage: Eukaryota > Metazoa > Chordata > Actinopteri > Cypriniformes > Cyprinidae > Sinocyclocheilus > Sinocyclocheilus anshuiensis. The sequence continues at coordinate 504 of NW_015620180.1, forward strand.
CTAACTTTAGTGCAAATACCACACCGCAGATCTGCTTTGAGCTTGTAAGCGCAGCGGTTGTGCGAATGGTTTGCTGGAGCTACACACATCTGAAAGGCGCAGATTATCTCCACGAAAGAGTGGACAACCAATCTCAGCCATGCTTGCCTTGGCATGCTCCTCTTTTATAAATATATATGAATAGTGCAGTGTGTCAGTCATCAGGTCATTAGCAAGAAAATGTCACACATTTAAATGTAAAAAATAAACCGCATGAAATAAAACACTGATTAGGTTGTGGAATCACATCACATTTTGGATCAATTCAGTGTTTGTTACTGTAGCTGTGTACTTAGTTCACTCTTATGCTTTCACATTTCAGAGCGAGAAACGATCATTTCTTGCAAAGCTTTTCAAGGTGAAGATCAATAAGACGCTGGCACAGGAGGAGCGTGTGAGCAAGCAAGAACTGGATGAAGAGTCAGTGTGCTCCGCTACAGTCATTGAGCCTGTACAATCAGCCACACCATCCAGTCCTGCTCCAGAGTACAAACCCAGTATGTATCATATACTGTCCTCACAGACACAATCTCTCTCTGTGAGTGCGTTACATGCACATTCTTAAAACAAATATGGTTAATCTGACAACACACGTGGTAATGTTAAGTGTTTCGTTAACTGAGAAAAGAAATTGTACTCTCCGACTCTTTCTGGACCCAAGAAATTATAATAATGTGTTATCTTGTGCAGCCGAAGGAGGAACAGTCAAACTTCAGACATGAGGAGAAGGAGTCTGTGCAGGCTGACATTTGCGATACTATGTGGGTTTTAAGGCTTTAAAGGGATAGTTCACCCAGAAATGATTTTGAAGAATGTGGGAATCCAAAGAGTTTCTGGTCCCCAGCTGTTTGCCCAGCCACATTCTTCAAAATATCACCTTTTGTGTTCAACAGAAGAAAGGAATTCATGCAGGTTTGGAACAACTTGAGGGTGAGTAAATGATGACAGTTTTCA
>NW_015620181.1:0-1499 GCF_001515605.1 Sinocyclocheilus anshuiensis
GCTCCAGCTCCTCCACATCCTCCTCAGACTCTGTGAACAACAGGAAATAAATGAAGTCATCTGCTCACAGCAAGAGCAATTTGGAGACATTACTCTGAAGATCTCTGAAATACACCAATAATATCAGCTGCTCACCCTCAGGAGGTTCTGAGTCCGAGTCCCCAAACACCTCATCCTGGTACCGGAAGATATCGTTGTGTACGTAGAACTTGTTTGCAACTGATCCCTAAAAGATTACAGCAACGTAAAAAATAATAAATAACAGAATATTATCTGAAAGGAAATATTTTTTGTTGGCATAAATGCCAAATGTGCCTCAGAAATTACTGCATTTTATGAGCTACGTCTTGCACCAATCAAATACCGAAGATCAGAACAAGCTGATGCTTCCATAACACACAAACCCTTTACTCCACTCAGAATCAATATCTAGCCAAAGATTTCTTAAAGTCCGCATGAAGTCACAATTGATCCCATTTACTTTCTTATCACAAATTACTGGTCTGGTGGTGAACAATTCATCGGTGTTAAACGAAAGAAAACATCTGACAAACATCTTAGTTTGACATCCTTAACTAAGTCTAGAGCTATAGGCGATGAAGGCGTGCCTGGATTTTTTTTTTCTCATTCACTATTCAATTTCTCTCTGAAATACAGCACTATAATTAAGTTGACTGCGACTTTAAAATTCTTTGATGACTATTGTTTCCATTAAAACAAAATGCCTATCAACTCATATTGACTTTTTCCACTTTGCAGGTCTTTGAATTCAGGCTTTGCTCAATGAAACCTCACATTTAAAATGATTTATGCCTGCATTGGCATATGTTCAGAGACAACAGTTTAATTCACCCGAGGTCATGTTAACATTTTAAACTGATAACATTTATGACAAAATGTTCATACCTCAGGTGCCAGAACAAATGTCTGCATGAACTTCCTCATAGGCTGCATGTTATTGGACAGCTCCCCCAACACTTGCACCACCACTCCCTCGTTCAGGGTGGCGTGAGCATCGACATGCCTGATCTTAGTGTGACAATCACGGAAGCTCAGCGCCATCACCTTCTTATGGATTTCCTGTTCAGAAAGAAAAATATTACATTGAGCTACTGAACTGAATCATAAACCGCATTAAAAATTCACAACACTTGTATTAAAACTCACAGACTGCCCATAGACCGCTTCAGCTGGTTTGCCATTATTGTCCAGACCACCGTGTACATAAGACGAGTTCTTGCCGTAAAACCTGAAAGACAAAGGAAACGTTTAGCTGCAATATGTACTACCACATTTTAAACAAGTAAGGGATTTCTGATCTTTCCGCAAACCTCACTTGCATCTAACAAAGGAAATCTGAATATATAAGCAGTAAATTCGGACCTGTGCAGGTAGTCAGGAGCCTGGTTGAGCAGGGTGTAGTACTGTCGGACAAACTCTCGCCCGACAAGCTGGGCACTTGGCTTCTCCATCACCATTTCTTTGGTCAACTGGTTTCA
>NW_015620182.1:0-1498 GCF_001515605.1 Sinocyclocheilus anshuiensis
TTTTTTTTATCTTAATCTGTTCCTTAGATTTATTCTATTGCCTCACATTAATTCCATTCTTTAGCTTGCATATTTTAAATCATATTCTATTTCTTACATCTAATCTTTTTTACATTCAATTCTATAGCTCACAAATTTTATATCTCATTCTATTCCTTACATTTATCCTATTCTCTTACATTTTATTCCATTCAGTTCTAAAGCCTACGTATTTTATATCTCATTTATTATTTATTTAAATGTAAGTTCTATTTCCTTACATTTATTCCATTCTGTAGCTTACATATTTTATCTTATTCTATCTATTCCTTAGATTTATTCTATTCTGTATCTCACATTTTTATTTTATTCTATTCTATTCTACCTTACATACATTTTTTTTCGTACTTTTTTCTGTTATATTCTGTATAAATTCAATTTAGATCCCCTGCGGGTGCTAGGTAGTGCTTGGATTCATAACTGTTACTATAAAATGTATTTTTTGCATGGCTCTAACAATGTTGACCAATCAGAAGCAAGGATCAGAAAGTCCATTCACATATTCAAGTTAAATGTCATTTGTGTGGAAAAAGTCATTCCACATGTACCTAAGGGCAATGCAGGAATATATTTCTTAAAAATGTAAACAACAAAACAGATTTGGTTACAGTTGTCTGGCAGCCACAGTTAACGGGGTAACACAAACTCTTGGATTGTTGTACCAACACTGTGTTCAACTGTTGTCAAAGAGACAGGCTGCGAACGAGGCCTTGCTGGGATTCGAAAAAGTGTGAGAAGTAAGAACTGTGTGCATTGAGTGTGTGTGTGTGTGTGTGTTTGTGTACACAGACCTTTGACCACAGTGGCTCTGCTCTCTAAAAGGGTCAGGCTTGCAAGACTGGTGAGGCTGAGAGCTCACACAGAGGTCTGTCATCAGCGATGGACAGTATCAGAGAGAGTCTGAGGGGATTTCTAAACACACTCGTTACCTACAGCTTCACATGCTCTGGATGGGAGCTGTCATCTGTTTGAAATTGGAATTTAAAAGAGAGTCTTAATGAAACGCTAATTACAAGAAATTATGTCAACACCAATGGGTAGCCTTCCCTTTCATTCCAGTTGATGTTCGGCTAGCACATGCTGCCCCAGAGTTGCATCCAAAATCATATACTTCTACAGTATATAGTATGCGAAAAAACAGTATGCCAAAACAGTAGGCGAAAAATACCCAGATGACCTACTACTTCTGCCGAGATTCTTAAGTGCGTATTCGATGGACACTTTACTATCCCATGAGGCCAAGGGAGAGAATTTCTGAATGGCAGTGAAGTGGCACAACTGACGCTGGTAGGTCACATGACAGTAACAACATGCCGGATATAGTATGTCTGAATTTCATTCATACTATCTAGATTCATACTATACAGAACATATTTTTTGTTCAAGTAAGTTCAAATTCAAATGTAGTACCTACTGTCAGACTCTGTTCCATGTTTTGTCTGTCTTGTTCCCCAGGTGT
>NW_015620183.1:0-1492 GCF_001515605.1 Sinocyclocheilus anshuiensis
ACTTTCCGTACCCACTGTATATATATATATAGATATATATATATATACATACATATATATTTGTTTTTGTCTATCTATCTATCTATCTATCTATCTAGTCTGCTGTTGTTGACATCATAGCTTATGCACTAGCCTGGAGCAAGGAGTTTTTATATACTAGACAAGGGCTTGGGACTGTGTGCATTGTCATGGTGCTATCAGCCAATCAGTGATGTCAATCAGGACGTTATTTACCTGCTGCTCTGTTTATGACATAAAAAGGTCTTAAAAAATCCAACTGTTCGTCTGTAAAGCAAAGACGGCTACTGGCTAAATATTGTAGATGAGCAACCGCCATTGAAATGAATGGGAATTAACAGATTTCTCAGTGTATATGGAAATACCTGGCCTCTTTTAACAGCCCAATGCCAGACACTGAGCTTCAACATAACTTCACTTGGTTTAAGTCGACAATTTGTATTGGCTGATGCAATAACATCAACAGTTCTGAGAAACATTTAAGCAAACCCAACTACAGATTACGCAAGCGTGCAAATTACCAGTTAACATTCTCTCCGTACCAGACTTTGATGTCCGGTTTGAGAAGAGACCATCCCAATCCATAGGGTGTAATACCTTCATTTGCATACATAAATATAATCCCTTAATATGTGCACCAAGGGCCTGCAAATTATTCATCAATTATAATCTCCATTCCTTAAATGTTGCTATTATCAAAGTCATTCTCTGCAGGGGAAAGGCCACACTTTTACTTTCTCTTCAAATTTTCAAGTCATTAGAGTAGAGAGAACACTTTCCATATTCCTCTCCCAACTGATGTGAATGGTTAGGCATTTAATTAAATTTGCTGTACATAAAGTCATTAGCGAGCTTTTTGAAAAATGTTATGCTCAACTGAGTCTAATTATTACCCAGTGAAAGCTGGCTTCAAAGTTATTGTCTTTGATGATGATACACGGTCTCACATCGGCTGTTCCTTTGTGATCTTCAGGCGCCTTCTTCCTCAAATTCACCTTCTTTTTGCCAGATTTCAAAGAAAACAGGGATGTATTTTTAGCTTCTCCGATTAGGTAAAACCGTAACCTTTCAGATCACTTGTTTTATACTCTGATCCAAGAAGCTGAGAAACTTTTCCTTCCCCTAACTTTGCATTCTTCATATCAACTTTTTGGTCAAAGGAAATCAATGCATTGGTTAAAAATCAATATTTCTGAATTAATTTGGTATAAAATAAAATAATATAAAATAATAAATGCAATACCATTCAAACATTTTGGATAAGACTATTTATTTATTTATTTATTTGTGATCAAATTATTTATTTAAGAAATTCATACTTTTTATTATTTTATTATCAAAACTTCAAAAGTGAATCACAGTGAATCAATGTAAGTCTGATGTAAACGGATTTTTTTCAAAATTGCATAAATGAATTAATGAATGAATTAAATAAAATACATAAAAAATGCTAAAATCAAATCAAATATGTCTA
>NW_015620184.1:0-1499 GCF_001515605.1 Sinocyclocheilus anshuiensis
GAACCGGTTCTAAAATGGAACCGGTTTTCGATACCCAACCCTAATAATAAATAAAAATTATATCCCAGATATGTTTGCTTAGTAAGGTGAATATTATATTATATTATTTTATATTATATTTAGTAACACAATAAGTTGTAGGCATTTTGCATTTCGTGCATAAATTCAAATGGACAAAATAAAGTGTTACTAAGGACCATCTTTAAGCCAGTAGTTGAGACAACCTAAAAACTTAAATGCATCATGTTGAATTTGTCAGTTTGGCAGTGTTGACTGGTTAAGTCATTCTTACCATGGGTGTAGGTTTCTTTGTAAGTGGCAATCTCCTGTTAGAAAACAAAAAGTAGTAAATGACTTCATGGACAAACATTTGCCCCAGCTTTGGGAATGGTGACAAACACAGGAACTCGCAGAGCCTTTTCATTCAAAACAAACTGACATACAGCATTGGTAGAAGTGCACAGAATCTCCACCAGGATATCCTCGTCTGTGCCAGCGCCCTTCATGGCCTTCCTGAGCTCTTTAACTGCAAACACGTGAGGAGGATCCAACATGGCAATAATGGCATTCTCAAAATTACCAGTCAGCTCACTCTTCAAAACCTCCACCAGTTCCTTCAGAGAAAACACAAATCTGTGAAGGCATGCTCTTTATTCTTAAAAACTATTTCAGTGATGTTTTCAGAATACTCACATCATCATATTTGTCAAAGTATGCTTGCTTGATCTCCAGTCTCTGAGCTGCACTTCGATTGGCAAGGATGTCTATGATGGCTTGCTCATCAGTTCCTTGAAAATTAAATAGAAAGACCACAAAAATAAATAGTCCAGTAAATAGCAGACTAACTATAACTGCATGTAGAACTGTAATTGTACGGTATATTCATTTAATAAACATACTGAACGCTAATTCAAGTGTAAGACTGACTTAAGCATCTCACCTAAACCTTTGCAGGCTTTGCGAATGGCCTTTATGTCAGCAACGACATCAAAGTCTTCATAAGGAACAACGGTTGGCTGTCAAATAAAACCAAGAAGAATCATTTCCAATGTTCATTATGTTTGATCCTGTTCACAATCAATTACGTAATACTTAATAATTAAGTAATACAAGCCCAGATCACTAAATTCATGTTTTAGCATTCAACAGTTGTGAGTTTGACCTTGCCTTAACACTAAAAGTCATTATGATTAGTTGAGGTAACTCTATTAAATATTGACCATAATATCAAACTTAATATAACAAATATTTCAACTACTCTTGCTGTAGCAAATATTTAAATGTCACTGTTTATTATTACTGAAACATTCCAGAAATAATTTCTTGCCGCTGTGTTATGATTAGTTGAAATGAGTTAAATCCTATTTATTAAAATGTATTGATAAGTTAAGCAGAGAAGTTTCATCTAGATACTTCCATAAAATAGGCCTAATTGTTTTTTTGTTTTTTTTACATATTTTAAAGATTTAAAAGTCCCTATATATACATATAATTGTATT
>NW_015620185.1:0-1500 GCF_001515605.1 Sinocyclocheilus anshuiensis
AATCGCCTCTAGATGATACCACATTTTTTTTAACTCTGTCCCGTTTGTTTAGAGTCCAGTTTGTTTCCTTTGTCCTGGTTTGTGTGTGGTGTTTTCTCTGTGGCCTGCACATTCCCAGCTAGTTTCAAAGCGCAGCAACGCAGTAGGATTCTTTTGGTAAATTTTCAACAGCTGAACTTTTTGAACTTAATGAAAACTAAATTTAATTAACATTACAATCCACGTTGCTACTACATTCCTGCATTCTGTCTGCTTCTCCTTCGCTCTTTCTTTTTACAGAATAGCTCAATATATAGCTTAAATTCACAGAATATAAAGTGGGATCCCTGACCAAACCTGAGACCCATTTAATCTCATTTAAATCTGGAAATAAACAATTTTAGTTTTTAACAACTTCAAACCAAGAAAAGTTATGATTTAAAATTAATTATAAATTTGTCTGATTCTGCACTATTTTTAAGTCACTAATAAAATAGGAAAATGTGTGACAGTGGTCATATTACTTTTTGTACAGACTGTCAAATATTCCTTCATTAAAACACAAGATGCCCTTTGGATCATCTCAAATCTCAATTTCAGATTTTGACACATGATCCTAAACTTTTGGGCCCAGGAAGAACATTATTTCTGTGTTGCTGTCCCAGTCTTGTATATTTTAGCACATCTGTGTGTTTGCTGTGTTAATGAGTTAATGCTTTATCTGTTAACAGTCAGAGAAACAGATGCTCTTCTGAGTGCTCAGAACAGCCTGATCAGAAAACTGAAGGAGGAGTGTCAGGCGCTCGGGGCAAAACTGGAGGAACTGGCCTGGAGCAGCAGGTACGAAGCACTTTTAGATCATGTATACCGTATTCATATTTTCATTACAAATTCAAACCCAACAAAAAAATGGAACCCAGTCAAGTTCATGTCACGTACTAGACCTACATGTACACTTGTGTTCAAGGTTCCCATGGCTATGGAAAACCTGGAAATGGCAAATTTGCACATTTTAAAATTTTTTTTTTTTGCTCAGCAGTGAAAGGTTTAATCAACTATAAATTGCTATTTGTGAATCATGACTGATAAAGTTTACTAACGAATGAAGTAGTCATCACAAATTGGTAAATAAGTGGAAATTCATTGGTCAAAAGATGTGGGAACCCTGGCTGTTTTGAGACGAATATGTGCCGTTTCAAATAGCAGAGCTTCTTTGGTCATGACTCTGACGTCTAGCATATCTACAGCTGAACTAAACATAGTGCTCACTGTAACTGTGCTATTCCTTGCAGTGAGATCAGTGAAAATGAGTTTCCATGTTTGAAATGCAGATTGCTTGACATCGTCTTCTCAACTGTTTGATCTTGTTGATGCTTTGTGAATTGTGTATCTTCGCGGAGTCCGACATTCAGCGCAGAGCCACTCGCGGTGTGTTATCCAGAGCGTGGCATCCTTTCCGTGCCATACTGCTCTAGCCTGTGCCCCAGTAAGGGAGCTGTCACTGTACCCTGGCACACGCCA
>NW_015620186.1:0-1500 GCF_001515605.1 Sinocyclocheilus anshuiensis
ATGATAAGAGAGGCAGGAGCAGGACTTCAAGACATTTAGGCCTTTAATGCATTATGAGGTTCACACAGCGGAATCACATTAAGTACTTTAATTCTTACTGTTGGGGTGGGGTTGCTGAGGTGAATGCATAGAGGGGGGGTTGGTTCCTCCGTACACTCCATTTGATTAAAAACCCCCTTCATGGGTGCATGTGCTATACTTTTATTGCTCTCAGGCAGCACTTCATGGCCGTTCTGCTGTCTGGTGTTCATGAACAGTGTTGACGATATGAGGAGAGGACCTACAATATCGGTTTATGACTCTGAAAATGACTTTTGTGAGTGTCAGTCAAATCTTTTCACAGTGTTATATCTGATTTTTTTTATTTTTGAGATGATGAGGAAGATATGAGGCATACCTCTATTGAATCCAAAAGACTGATTTGTACATATACACATCAGTTTTGAGGACAGCAGAGAATGTGTCATGAACATCAATGTCATATGTCATACTGAATGATGTTGCTAATTTGATAAAGGTTTAGAAGTTCCCAGTATGCACTGTGGCATGAATAAATGACCCTGCGACCCTACATAGGACAGGTGGTTTGGTACTAATTTTACTAGCTGCAAACTACTAATTGTATCAGCTGTTGTGTGGATGTGTGGTGGTCTTCAGTACTTTTTTTTACTTTTATGGTGTGGTTTTTGATTGCTGCTGTTATTGAAGTTAATATGTTAAGTGTTTAGCGTCTATTTCTTGTTCAGTGACTTTAAACATCTTACTGTGTCAAGATGTTTTTTCTTTTACAAAGATGTTCTTTTCACACTATAAACCAAAACAAACCTTTCACGATAAAGTTAAAAGGTGGCAAATCAAAGTTTGCAAAAGTGAAGCTAAATGATAATAAGAATTTTTGTTTTGCAGGCTTTAAAATTTGATCATTGCTCATTGATATGCTCTTTCAGCTATATTACTCATGTAGTAGTGGTCTGTGCAAGTTGGATTTTGTATTATATTTTATTTTTGTTATACTTTGTTCCACTTCTGCTTTGTCAATGAATATGTTTACATGTACAACAAAGCGCTGATAACTGTCAAACATCAGCTTGTTATAACAACCTGACAATGCAAGATTTTAAAATTTTTATAAGATTTTGAAATTCTTTTATTTTTTTCTAATCTTCATGTCAAAATGTGGACAAAAATGTGCACATTGAATAAGTTACCATAACAACAGTAAAAGTTGACTTACAGAGCAAAATGATCTATTTGTGCTGATTAAGTTTTAAACCGTGTGTAACCTTTAGCTGTATTGTTGTGTTGTTAAGCATAATCTATGTAAGGTACAATAAACACACTGATTAAAAGGTGGCAAAAGGCCCAAAATAATAATGATAAAATAACATAATTAGCAATCTCTGATCAATTTATCCCCCTGCTTTTGCCCTCTCCCCCCTGCTGACAATAGTTTATCATCAGATGTCCCTCCCCCTCAGCTGTGAAGGACCTTGTGATTTG
>NW_015620187.1:0-1501 GCF_001515605.1 Sinocyclocheilus anshuiensis
GGTATCACCGTCAACACCGTCTATCGCGGCAAGCCTAGTTTAAACCCATTTCATCATTGCAAGTGAAACCTGCAAGAAACAGCTCTGCCAAGAATCCATTTATACAACTCTTCGTACCCAGGTTTTAGTGGTTTGATGTTTCACAACAGTGAAATTGCTATTTGAACAATCTAAAATAGTGCTCACATGGAGTCCTCACCATCCATTTTGTCAAACAACATTTTTGCTGGTCTGTGTTTAAGGCTGCATGGAAATACTGAAGGAAACAACTGCTAAAGTTACAATATAGCTTGTGAAGCAACAAACAAATGACAATTTAAAATGGTTCAAATTTAGTCAAGCCACCCATTCAAATAAAATAAAATAAAATAAAAATTGTTTTAAAGCAAATACAAACTATACTGTAAAAAAAACTACATTTAGAACCAAATCTTAAACTAAATATGAATTAAGTACATTTAGGTAAAAAAAAAAAAAACAGCAAATATAGTAAAGGTATCACTGTTTCCATAAAATATTAAGCAGACGACTGTTTTCAACATTGATTATAATAAAAATATTTCTTGTGCACTAAATCAGCATATATTTGAATTATTTCTGAAGGATCATGTGACAATGAAGACTAGACTAATGCCTGCTTTGCCATCACAGGAACAACTGTATTACTGTTTTACTGTATTATTATTTAAATAAATTAATATAAAGAAATGCACAAGAGACTGTATACTGAAACATATCTTTATAATTATGTTTTGGTGTTTTTTCTGATTCACATTTTTATTAACTTTGCGGTCATGCTACTATTCTTGATTATGGATCCACCTCATGTTCTAATGCTTCATTGTGAGCTACTGAATGCACATAAAAGGCACATAAGGACTCTTTGCTGCATTAGAGGTGCTGGTAAAGGTCTAGTAGTGAATGAATCGCACCTCTGCTGGTTTGTCTCTGTCTCCTTGTGCATTGCCTCTTCGTAGGTTGACGATGTGCACCTCCTGAGGGAGGCTGGTGGTTCCTCGGCTAGCGCAGCCTGATAGGGCAGTGAAACTCTTTAACATGGCCTGAACCGGGTGACCCACCCCAACTGGCAAAGGTTCACAAGGGCTCAGAGACAATGGACCTGCAAATAATACAAAACATGGCATGAACATCATAAATAAACACATTCTGCCTCATTATTCTGCATAAAGATAGCGTTTCAGTGTTTAAATCATATCACTGGAATGTATACAGGCTTTTACAAAGAACTCTGTGAAGTCATTTCAAATCCATGCCACAAGAATGTAAGAGCTCAAAGCATCCCATATGACTATGTGCAAGCCAGTTATGATAAAAACCTTTAGCAAAAATTTTGCACAATTGAAAAAAATGAAACCAGTGTTTATGTATTGCAGTTCTGTCATTGATAAATGATAAGGGGCAGCTATTATGAAACCATCTAAAAAGCCAAAACAGATCATAAATGAACTACAGAGAAAATTGCGTTTTAGTTACATATATA
>NW_015620188.1:0-1500 GCF_001515605.1 Sinocyclocheilus anshuiensis
CTGCTTAAATCCAGATTCAGTTAAGACTTAGAAAGTGGTGCTTATGTGTCTTCATTGTGTTGATGAATAAGTAAATTTTCACCATATGGTCTGCTGAGTTCAGCGTGCAAGATGCAGCAAAAATAGTCTCAGTGCTGAAACTGTACTTGACACGCTGCTCACACGCATAGCATGAATGCTGCTACTGTTAACATGGGCAATGAAAATAATATGTACTGCTTACATGCTGCTAACGTGAGATGTGAGAGGTCTTAATCTGAAACCAATTTAAGCAAGTAGTAAACAAAGATTTTAAATCTATGTCTATTTGAAAAGCCTCACAAAGAGGCATATCATTTACAAACACAAAAATAGATTTTTAGTGCATTAATGAACAGCACTACAAAATATTTTAATTGAATAAGATCACAGACGCCACTAATGTCCTACTGACTATATTCAGTATGATTCTTGCATAAAAACATTGAGATATCATTACCTCTCTGTGTGGGTTGGAGGAGGCAGAGATTTGGATGCCTCTGATGGTCTTTTGCCTGTGCTGGGCAAGATGATATTCTCTCCCTCTGACTTTAGTTTGTCCACAAAGTCATCCACCTCCTTTCCTTTGCCAACCAGTTTAAGTGCTTTACTTGGACCACTGGACCTAAAACAAAAAGGCATTAAATTGCAGTTTTTTTTTTTTTTACATATTGCTGTAGTCTATTAAGAGTATGCAGTACCTGACATGTACAGGGGTGGGTTTGGGTTTCTCAGGCTCGATTAGTGTGTCTGTGATGATGGCTGTGCTGCTGCTGCTCATGCCCGAGCTGCCAAAACCACCAAAGCCTGGTCCCTTCTTTCCACGCTCAGCATCACGCCTTATCTGCTGAAGCTCTTTAGCCTTCCGTCTCATCTCTGCCTTAGCCTCACGCTCCTGAGTCTGATGAACGATTAATTGAGCAGTTTAGAGTGAAGAAAAGATGACTGATAGTAAATTACATTGCAAATAAAACATTTAATTGATCAAGTGTCATCTGAGAGCCCTGGCCAGCATGTTATTTATAAACTGCAAACACATGGCTGGGATCAGGGATGTTTAATTATGAAGTCCACACACACAGCACCTTGTTTCACACTCTAGGAAGTTATTGATCCTCCTCCTTTGCATCAGTGCATATACCTGAGCTAAACAAGTCTAGCAGACTGGAGAATTTTCTAGAATGTCATTATATGCTGTAGACTTCTGGGGAATTGCCAGATTTGTTGATTAGAAAAGATGGCAGCATACTTTTAGCCTTTAAATGCACAATAACAATCAAAAGTGTGCATTGCTATTCCTTAAGAAATGTCTTTCCTACCTCTCTGACGGCACGGAACACCTTTTCCTCATGAGAGTCCATCTCTGTAAATGTCCGGATCTGGGCCAAGTTGACATTTTCTCTATAACCAAGGGCAACAATCTCATCGAAGGCGAAGATGAGGTCAAAGCAGTGCTCAGAAATCTCACTCTCCTCCAGGACA
>NW_015620189.1:0-1501 GCF_001515605.1 Sinocyclocheilus anshuiensis
CCAAAATATGATCCTTTCATTACCCATAATAGGGGCACTTTAAATAAGCGTGAACTTCGAGGGTCATACTTATATTAATCACTAATGTTAGAGCTGTCATCTCTCTCAGGTTATGAAAAACGGCAGAAAATAGGGGTATTGTGTGATTGAAAAGTGAGACAAAATTCTAGGTAAGTGATTGGGTGGATGAGGGACTGAGAAAAAAAATTATTTGGACAAAAAAAAAAAAAATCAGTTTTTCACTGCATATAAAAGAGGACAAACAAGTGATGCCAAAGACAGTTACAGTGCATAAACTTAAGTTTCATAAAAGTTACGTTTTTTTTAATGTTTTTCTATTATTTTTTATTTATTTAGTTAGTTATTTAGTTAGTTAGTAAATGCTTAAATAAAACAATACAGTATCTGTCATATTATGCATCTTTATCACAAGTATAAAAAATAGCATTTAAAAAAAATAAAATAATTATTCAATACATTTAATATCTATATCAATATTGATATCAAAATTAATAATTTTTGGATCAAGTTTAGTCAATAGAGAATTATATTCATATCAAAATCTCTATATTTTCCAGCCTTTTAATGATGTTCAGTATATTTTCCAATATTTATGAAGAAATATTATCAATACTTATTCTGAAATGTCTTGAAAGTGTTATTTGTAATTGTAAAAACCATAATTTTAACCAAACAAACTGTCTGCAAATGTTTACAAGTAAAATTTCTGGTGAAAATAATTAAGGAATAATGATAGTAAACAGCAATATTTACCTAAAAACATATTTAAAGCATGAAAAATATTGCAAAACAAACCAACCAACCAACTACGAGGAGAATCACAACATTACAAACTCTTAGTTGAAGCAAAAAGATCAAATAAAAAAAAGACTGTAATCATGGGTAATGTATTTTTCTCCACACATTCCACTATTAAACAAAACTATTTTTAAATTAAGTCGAATTAATGCGAACAGATGGGTTCAGCAAAAGCAAATAGAATCAATTAACAATCTCAGAGCTCACAACAGGTCTTTTTTTTAAAGGTTTATAAGTAATTGTTAAAAATCAATGTCAGAAACGCTGCAAAACAAATCTCTGAATACGTTTTGAATCAATTCATTGAAATGTACAATGAACAAAGTGATTCACAGGCAAAGAATAAATCTTGGCAGCTTGAACAGTTTTTGCTATTGATGTTTCCTCTAATAATATTTGCAAATGAAACATGAGTCACTCAAAGAGACAGCAACTGAAAAGTAAAGTTGTTTTAAAGGTGAAGCAAGTTATTATGCATCATAAAACCTATTTGTTTCCGTATTAGCTGTGAATGCGTGCTGATAGTCTGGTCTGTCCCTGTAGAGTCTACTGCAGTTAATGCTGGGAGGGGGGGTCAGATCTGCACCAATTACTTCTAATTCTACTATTTCTAGGTCACGGTGTAATTGATTTACTGATTAGTAGACCATCATACTTCTACCGGCTTTAAATACCTATTACA
>NW_015620190.1:0-1499 GCF_001515605.1 Sinocyclocheilus anshuiensis
ATAGTTTCCACAAAAATATTAAGCAGCACAACTATTTTCAACATTTATTATAAAAAGAAATGTTTCTTGAGCACCAAATCAGAATATTAGATTATATTAAATGAATGATTTCTGAAGAATCATGTGACATTGAAGACTTGAGTAATCACACTGAAAATTCAAGTTTGCCATCACAAAACCAAATTACATTTTAAGTTTTATTAAACTAGAAAACAGTTCTTTTAAATTGTAATAATATTTCACAGTGTTATTGTTTTGTATTGTATTTTTTGTCAAATAATTTCAGTCTTGGTGAGCATAAGACATTTCAAAAACATTAAACAAATCTGACAGATCCCAAAAGTTGTTTGTATTCACCTGTATATGTATATACTCACTTGTGAATTCCTTGTCTTCAGTTGTTCAAGTGACAGAAATAAGGCCAGTTCACGTTCAGTCAGTGCTCAGAATATCACAATTGTTCTGTGTTTTTGTAGGCCCTTCATTCCAGAGATCATGTTGTCATACTTATAGTGAGGAAATCTTATACAACCTTACCCTGAGGAAAACACAAATAAGTCAGGTGGCAACAACTGTGTGTATGCGAGTGCTTGAGTAAGCTTTGAGACGTGACGGTTCAGTAATCTATCCAGCAGCAGTTGTCTTACTGTAAGCCTTCACTTCTTGAGCTGTAAACTTTCGACGAATACCAACAGAGGGTCAATGCAGCTTGGAACAAATGTGTATGTTGTCTGTCAAAGTTTGAATTCAGAAACTGCAACAATTTGGCACTTTACTTGTTTCTTTAAGTCCTTAGGCCACCTATGTGTCACAATAATGATTAACTTTTCCAAAGTTGTCCTTGACTTTGTGTCTGGTTACAGTGGACTGCACAACGTGCAAAATTGTTGAGCTGTGAAAGTTTACCTCCTGCTTTCCCTCTGTTAGCTCGGATGTCAAATACGTCACGTTTGCATGCTGTGTAAATCACTCTCGTTTAAATCTAAATTGACTATTGAATTAGTCACGCTGAAAAGTTTCTAATTGCAGAAACGGACGGGTGCTGAGAACTGCTGATTTGTGTACATTTGTGTGGTGAACGGAAGCGTGTGTGCGCTTGAGCAACGTGTATTTGTGGTCGTGTGGGAACAGACCTAGCCGAGGGTGTATACGCTGGTTTTAGCTGACCCGTGCCGACCCCTGGGCGCTTGGAAAGAGTCGGATGGAGAGATGAGAGGGCGTAGGGTGGTGTGAATGAGAAAGACAGGCAGGATCCAGCTGATGGAGACAGCTGCAGCAGCAGGAAGAGACTTACTGGCTCCAGTACTGGTGCACATCTCTCACTATGTCTCACTCTCAGTTTTTTTACTGTCTGCCCGTCTGTCTGAAAAATTCTGTTGACTCCTTGGAATGCTTGGAATGTTGCTGGAAAATAGGAGAAAAAGTGTATGAGAGTGACACACAGTGAACTGAATAGGCCAGAGGTGAAGAAAATCTGTTCCTGTCCTTCACAGAAATCA
>NW_015620191.1:0-1501 GCF_001515605.1 Sinocyclocheilus anshuiensis
AAGGGAGACATGCAAAATGTGAAGAGCAGTGGGTCCCGAGGAACAGGATTGAAAAACACTGCACTGAAACATTCATGATAATAGAGTTGGGCATTATAGCAAAAAAATGTAAATAAAAATCTTACATTCATAAGTTTTTAATTATATGCTGTATACAGTATATCTCAATATTTATGCATTTGCCTAATATTGCTTAAAAGGCTATTTTTTTCAGCCAGTCACTTTAGCCAAGTAGATTCACAATGTATAATGTATAATATAATCTATGTAGAACAGCAATATAATTGTTCCCGATATTTATTTTATTTATTATTACATTTATTTTCCCAAAATATATATTTTTATCAGAAGAACAATCACTGTAGCCAAGAACCAAGTTTTTAAAATGTTTAATGTAAGATGTAAAATGCAACAGAAATCTAGTCAAAAATTTCTTCACAATTTTTTGCTAAATGAACACAAGAAAGAATGATATTCAATGTCATTCTAATTTTATTCGAAATTTTATTAGACATTTAATATTTAAACATTTTAATATATAAAACTGCCACATGGAGACTTCATTGAACATTTCGGATGATACAAGTGAATCACCGAATCAGGGTTATGAATCAATTTGTTGAAACAAACAGTTTGAAGTGATTCACAGGAATTAATCAAACTAAACTCTACTCTCTTTTTTGCTACTAAAGTACCAAACTGCATCAAAATCATCACAGTATTCACAATGTTGCTTAATAAAATATTTCCAGTAATATATCATTAATATTTGCCCCCCAGTCAAATACTCTGTATGAAATACAATACAGAGAATAGAGCCTGTAATAATATCCTAATTAGACATTTTCAGCTCTCATCTGAATGGCTACAGCTGTGGGAGGAAACGGTAGTTATAGCAATTACACTCTGACTTTACACTTATAATATCTCATAGCAACTGTCAGATTTTTCTATGACTTGCTATTAGTGATGTCTCATACGTCTCTTAGGATTTTCTTTCTGTTTAAAAATTTGCATTAGGTGTAAAGTATCATTATGACTGTGAAAGAAGTCATTCACAGGCAGAGTCATGATTTATATTGTGTAATATGCTGCAGTCGCTGCTAGTTACATTGTGACTTCCTATACAACGAGTGTGTGTGTGAGCATGAGTGTGTGTGTTCTCGCTCTCTATTCAGCACTGTAAGGTTACTATGGACACTGTGTGGAAGATCCTGTGGAATTCACTTACTTAAGTTTATTGGTTAACAGCCCGGCCTAACCACCTCCCCCTCCCAAGACATGATGTGTGGCAGAAACAGCTCTAGAACAGTTTTGATGATCAATTATTATTACATTCACCATATTATGTTGCATTTCTGTTTTACTCGCGAAGGCCGGAACAGTTTGCATCCAGACTAGAAAGTAACCTGTTGTTTCTTGACTTTAAGTAGAAGCGTGCGTGAGTGGATGTGTCTCAGTGACTCAGTGACATTCTGATGTTGCTTTAACAGGAAGTGGA
>NW_015620192.1:0-1501 GCF_001515605.1 Sinocyclocheilus anshuiensis
AGGTTTGTGTTTGTCACATTTGTTTTTCTTCTAAAGCATTCCTTGTACATCAATAGGACAATTTTTATACCACAATCTCTCTATAAACACAAGAGGATAACACTTCTTTTCTGTTTAGCCTGTGTCACAACCACATTATCTTTAAAATCCTAAACTCTCAAATCCATGTCATATCTTACCACAAAATGAATAGAAATAAATGGGTTCATATAAGGTGACCATACTATTAACGTCAAATATGTCATTGTTAGGCACAATGTATTGTCATGTTCATGTTGAACTGCAAAACACTTTTGCTGCTAATGACAGGTTTGGTGATGTGAGTAGGTTTAAGCGGTAAGGTTAGAGTCAGCAGTGTAATTAGTAAATTAATTACAGATGTAATTACATTTCAGCTATTTTTAAATAACTCAAATGTAAAATCACAATCAGCGCATTATATCAAATGATTAGTTTAAATGTTGGTACATAGTAGTTAAAGACACAAAGAAGGTCCCCTATTTTAAATATTTTTTGCACTGTGACATTATTTTCATGTCTATTAAGCAGATTTAACCCCCACATTCTCATTACTGTTATACAAAAAAATATATATATCTCCGTTGTAATTTATACATAATTTTCATATTTATTGTAGGCTGTTCATTTATGCTTCTTGCTTTTTTTTTATGCATATTGAATCATTGCACATTTTTATACTGTAATGCAATTAAACTATAATAATAATAATAAATTTTATTTATGGGTGCCTTATACGTGACACTCAAGGACACCTTAAATGCAAATAAAACAATTAACAAACAACAATAAGATTCAAAGCCCACATTCATAGCTTTACAACCAGGAAATAGATACAAATATCACCAGTATGCCTGCCTAAAAAGATGCATCTTCAAACAAGATTTGAAAATAGGAAGAAAGTCACTATTACGAATATCTTATAGGAAGAACTAAAGAGAACGTAGACGATGATCTAAGAGTTCGAGAGGGAGTACGTGTTAAAAGCAGGTCAGATAGATAAGAAGGAGCCAGGTTATGTAATGTACTGCCTTATAAACAATTCAATACTCTGTTTAACAGGAAGCCAGTGTATTTGTTAGAGAACAGGAGATATGTATTCCATGGTAGAAGTTCTAGTGATTAGTCGTGCAGCTGCAAATTTAGCTCAATTTAAATGCATGTTTCTTCTCACTCTTTCCTGCAGTAAACATTTATTTTCTCTTCCATAATATATATATATATATTCTCTCGTGATTTTGTTTGGACTTGTAAGTCGGGAAAATATTAGTCATGCAATTTTGCCCACTTTATCTGTGAATAAGTAATCTTCCATATTGATTTTTCACAAGAGTTTTCCCCCATGTTTTGAATTATGCATTACATTGCATTGTGTTGTGTTTTAAGATTAAAGGGGTTTCTCACTTTTGACTGTCAGAATAAAGTCTTTGCAGTTTATTGCAGGTTAAATGCATCCATGTCCCCTCTGAGATACATTAAACTG
>NW_015620193.1:0-1502 GCF_001515605.1 Sinocyclocheilus anshuiensis
AATGTGATTTTTCTTTTTCACACCCTACACTGATATACTTGGGGGCGCAGTAAGAAATCCTGCCTCTGCCTGGAGGAAAAGCTCCATTTGCCATCAAAGGGCTCAAGTCAGAGCACGATGAGAGGGCTTTGTTGTACTGTTCTGAGTCTCTTACCCAGCCAAAAGCGTCCCAGCCGTCATCAGACAGTTCAGTGCAGAGACTAAACTACTGCTGCCGAGGCGTAGCCCGCATATGAATTTGCATGAGCTGCCTAGATTGGTTGTGTACAATGAAAAATGGAAACTTGCTTGAGATTTTATCAGCTCGTGATGTATATGCTAAACTCTTTCGGAAAGAAAACCATTAGAAAATACACCTTTGTTATCAAACCTCTTGTAGCCGGCCCCTCACTGCTGGAGAAAAGAGCAATCTCCTTTGTGGCTTTTAAAAATAGCAACATCTGGCTGGTAATCAGACAGTATCTTGTCTCTGTATGCATCTTGTTAGGTCTGAGCCATGGGTGTGTAGGGGGCAGCAGGAGCCTATTAGACTGTCACCAGCCTCTGAGACAATGTGCTCTCAGCAGAGGTGTGGCAGTGATGCTGCTGCTCTGTGGTATAATTAACTCTGGCCCTAAAAATCACGATCTTCCACTATAACTTTCAATTAGTGTAGCCCTTCCAGCTTGACGTCACTCTCTCCTATCCAATGTTTACTTACGTTTGCATGTTCATAATATTTTTTTTTGAGCATCTGATTGTTGTTACATTTGTTACGTTTCTTACTGCACGGAATATTTTACCAATTAGATTATTCAGTGAATTCACATTATTATAATGTATATTGCATGAAGAAAGGATATTGCAGGGTTGTAGAATGTACTAACATATATTTCAATAACTTTTTGTTAACATTACATGTTCAGTAACCATTCTCTTTCAGATTAATTACTGGCAAATTGGATATTTTTCAGTTAAGTTTATTATTTATTATTTAATTCATTTATTTTTTTATGTATTGTTTTATTCTGACAGAAAGGATATTACAGGATTGTAGAAACACAGCATGTAGTATTACTACAAAGTAGATATTATTTCTTGGTAATAGATATTATTAATGTAAACTTTTGACTAACATTACATGTTAAGTAACCTCTTTTACATTCATTACTATGACAATTTGAATTCTTTTCATAAGTCTTTCTACTTCAAAATGTCACATTTAATTTAAAAAAGTGAGATATTTACTAGCAGTTTGAGTGAAAGTGGTTTCTACACAGATTTTCAGTGTACTACAAAAATATTTATGAAAAATGTATGTTTATTATTAATTATTCAGTTATTTAATATTATACTGATTTATTCTAAAACAAAGGATTTTTTAAGCCTGGAAGAGTGGATCTGCTGTGGCATACACAGCCATACAATATTCAAAATGGTTATAATCACAGTCTGAATAGTTAAATAGAGCCAGTTCATATGCTATCCAGTGTCATGGGGATAGGTGTTCTTTAAAGAGAAAA
>NW_015620194.1:0-1502 GCF_001515605.1 Sinocyclocheilus anshuiensis
ATGTCCTCAGGTGGGCATCAGCGGTTTAAATTCAACCATCAATCATGTGTGAAAGGCAAACCCACACAGCACACCTGAAAGACAAGATCACAAAAACATTTCTCAGGAAAGTTAAATAAAATCCCAGGCTTAAACAAAAAAGGCATATGTAATAGTTGAGCATCTGCTATCTGAGGTCAAACAAGATGTATCACTCAGAGAAAAAAAGTTAGCAATTAACGTGAGTCTCACAGTGGGTGTAACTACTCGTGTTGCTTTGATAAATATGTGCACTCTTGTGGAACCTTTAACATGCGGTCCCCTTTCTCGTTATGCACTTTTTGTCCTTTATTTCCGTGTTTGTGCGAACCGTGACTTACAAATAAGGTTTACTGAAAAAACACAATAAGATGTCCCTATAAGATATCTCTTTTTAATTAATAGGGAATAATAAGACAGTTAATTGCCAGCCGCACTCTGGGATTGTTTCTAGATAAAATAAAAGGTCTAATGAATTTGATTTTATTACGTGATGAAATCTTCCCCCCTCTCCGCTCGTACTCTTCTGTTTTTGGTGTCCTTGTAATTTCCACTTTATCCTCTCTTAAAGGGATAGTTCACTAAAAAAATGAAAATTCTGTCATCATGCCATTCCATACCTGCTTTTTAAATTCCATATAGTCCAAAAAAACAACAACATGCTAAGCAGAATATTCATGCATGTTGCTCTTTTATCTACAAATGAAAATGAATGGTGACCAGGTGCACCATATTGTAACTCTCAAATCATTTTTCTTCATTTAAATAAAGCAAATAATAATAATAAAATAATATAAAAATATTAGATGGAAAAAAATAGCTTAAAAAGAACTAAAGCATAAATAAAAATGAAAATATAAAATGAAAGCTATATATACTAAAATACAATAAATAATACTAATTTAACACTGTTCCAGTCTTATTCATATATACTGTACAAATTTGGTGCGCTATGATTGGTTATAAGATTCATGAGAACCAATGGCATTCAGCATTGTTGTCAAACCTGACATGATGCATCATGATGTGCCATATCTTAATATTTGAACGAACAACTTTTTTAGTTACGTATAAATTTAGAATACTTGCAATATAGTTCAGTAATCAAGTATATGCACTATTTCCGTGATGTTTTTTGTCATTTTAGTTTTGTTGATTTTTATTGTATATAAAACAGCAGTGTACATTGTGCTAAATGTTGCTTTTTGTGTTCATACAGGTTTGAAACAACATAAAGATGAGTAAATAATGACAGAAGTTTAGTAAACTAGTCCTTTAGCCTTTCCTCATCTCCTGTCTCTTATATTGTTACTTCTCTGTGTTTTATATTTTTGTCTTTTACCTCTCTTTTAAACCCATGATTTAACTTATCTAGTCCTTTCTCTTTCTCTCCATTGTTTGACCATCCTCAGAAAAAAGGTCCATGTCAGACACTGTGTGGTTCTGCTGTAATTCCACTGGTGGCTTTGCAGAGGGCCATTTTA
>NW_015620195.1:0-1499 GCF_001515605.1 Sinocyclocheilus anshuiensis
TTAAGTTTTGATTAGTAATATGCATTGCTAAGAACTTCATTTGGATCTCAAGTTTACTGTTGATGAGCCAGTTGTGTATGTGTTAGGATCGTCTACCACACCGGCAAGCATAAATAGGGACCGTCTACCACATTGGCAGCATGTTACACACTTAACTTGTCACATCCTGAAAGTATTGGCATATTTCTACCATAGCAATGTCCGATGTAACTAAGCCTCCTCATGCATGTGCACACACTCGCTGCCAATAATGACCTGAAGTCATGTCGAGTCATGTTTATTTATGAGGCACCCTGGGTCAGAAGTTGAACTCTCGCAAAACCCAGAAGCAAATTTAAATCAAGTGTGATTTAAAACCAAGGAAGTGTGATTCCAGTGCTGGGAACGCTAGAATGCATCTCGGATATCTCCTGTTGCATCATTAAAAGTGGTGAGAAAGACAAAAAGAGGAAAGAAGCAGCAGTGATGATGCTGATATTTAGAATAAGAGCTCCATTAGGAGATGCTCCGTTACATGCCGCATAACACCCTCTGGCCACACGTGCTAATGTTTCATGCTGATTATCCTCCAGACCATGGAGCAACGATATTAACGCACACTTTGTGACATAAAAAAGCCTTTAGGAAAGTGTTGCTGGAGTTGGGCTAACACACACACAGGTGGGTGTGCTTGTGTGTGTTTTCCAGAATGGACCACCTTGCCAAGCATCTGCTATGGAAAGAAGCCAGAGTAAAATCTGGGCCATGGTGCATCTCGCACTCTCTCTCCCTCCTTCAAGTGTCAGCTGTACGGAGCAGACACGGAGCGTGTTTTCTGTGATCAAAACAATGGGAACACGTGCTCTGTCTCTCCCTCTGTGAAAGGGAAGATTTTCTCCATCAAACGTCCTTCCAAGTACGGTGACAGACGGAGCACACGTGAAGGCTAAAGGAGGGAGGAAAGATGTTCTGATAAAGAGGGAGAGAAACGAGAAAAGACGGATGGATCTGGAATAGCTAAAATGACGACTTCAGAATGTTAAAACAACACCAGTGACGTTTCTTTAAAGGGATAGTGCACCCAAAAATGAAGATGCTTTTTCATCATTTACTCACCCTCATGTCTTTTGGGACCTCTATGACTTTCACTCGTCATGTGAAAATGACACAAAATGAAATATTTAGAGCAGACCAAGCTGTCCAAGCTGTCCAAGCTGCAATTTTACATACTGTGAAAGTGAATGATGACCATGGCTATCAAACAAGTGAATAGAATGTTAACATTAAATTTCAGTCTGTTCATCCCACAAAGCCATCATATAGCTTCATAAAACTTGAAATATAGTGTAAATATAATAAATTGTAGTATACAATACTTTTATGATGCTTTCGTTGTGCTTTTTTGTCCTTGGTGGCAGCCTCTAGTTCCCATCCACTTTCATTGGACATTCACACTGCTTCGAGCTTCTCAACCAGGTAACTTAAAAATTTAGTAGCCAAATTGGCTGGTGAGTGAAAAA
>NW_015620196.1:0-1502 GCF_001515605.1 Sinocyclocheilus anshuiensis
CTAGACGTCTGGATGATTGTGTTATCCTTGCTTTTGACGTTTTGAGAAGTTCGTATCTCCATTAAAGGCCTTCAGAATTTCAGGAGAAGCACAGCCAGTATGTGTACAACTGGAGAGTTCAGACAGTTAGACTGAGAATGCTGCGTTGCTGGTTGTAAGCGTGTTGATTTTATAAATGTACTGTTTGTTGGAAATGTACAGTTTGAAAACACAACCATACACTCCAGTTTAATTCAATTTGAATCACGGTGTTTGAAAAGAAAGTCTCCCTGGTGCAGTATCTGGGCTCATTTGAAGGTCAATGAATATATATTCAATTCTGTGTCCTAGTAACTCTCCAGATACCTATTTTTGTCTTTCTCCCTAGCTGAAACGGTTTGGTAGTTCATCTAAAAATCTGATCAATTTCAGTTTTTACCTGTATTTATTGTTTTACTGTCTCAGCGTTGTCTCCCTGTGTATTGCAACATGTACATAAACTTGTCTCCAGGTTTTGGATGTTTTCCTATATGGGATGTCTACACTGATCCATTTTACTTTCCATAAAAGCTGAACTGTTCTGAAAACGGTAATGTTGACTGTATCTGTGTGTATAAATACGTCTCTGGATAGTTGCTCCCAGATACTCTTGAGAGCAAAAAAGCCTTCCCATTGGACCCCTACCTCCATTTTTCATGGGTTGATCAAAGGGAGATCTTTGTAGTAGCTTTGCATAGTGCATTTCCAATGGGGAGTGAGAATTGGGAAATTTGTGGTACCATATGCCAGTGTCATTTCGATCGGACTCTGTCAGCATTCAATATTTCCGATGCTTTCAAATATGCACGTAGTAGGAGACTGGATTTTGCTTTGCCACTGTCAGTGTTTGCATGTCAGGACCTGCTAAAAAGACCCAGTCACAACATCTGAAGCAGAGCAACATCCCATATTTAAGTGTATGCAAGTCAGGCTACTATGGAGTGTTTCTTATAACAGTTGCTTAGCCAGACAGACTTAAGTCTTTAGTGTTCATGGCACACTAGAGCATCATGTACCACACAGAACTGCGCTTGCGTCACTATTGAGCCTATGTTGGAGCTTCTGTTCCTCAAGATCTTGTAGAATAACATTGAGTTCCATTGAAGCAAGTGCACTATATTGGTATGATTACACAAGATAAAAAGTGAACTTATACACTTGGTAAGAAATCTGCAGCAGAGTCGTGGGTGTTTTATTTTTTTATTTTATTTTATTTTATTTTTTTGATTTTGGGATATTTTGTTTTTGTTCGAATAGCTCCTGTACACCGATGTGGACCAATCATATAATTCAAACCATGGTATGTGATCTTTTATTGTGCAATAAAAGATGACTTTCAACTTTCAAGTCAGTATGTCTTATGTTGATCAGTTAGTCCTCTGCCAAACAAATTTTTAAATGTGCAGGGGTTTTTTTTATATTCTACAGTTGTCAACATTTGAAGTGGATCAAAAAAGTAAATCAAAGTTGTCCTAAGACAAGAA
>NW_015620197.1:0-1502 GCF_001515605.1 Sinocyclocheilus anshuiensis
TGCCAATAATTATGGGTTAGACGAATGAAACTGCACTGGTCATGCTTATGACAGTTTGTTTGACAAGGGATGAGCTATATATAGAGGAAACAACAAGAATTGGCTCATTGTTGCATAAGCTGAATATGCTGAATAACTATGAGGGTGTTTTCCACAAAGCAAATGCCACTTGTAGCACCTCCAGTCACATGACTCGCTCCGTGCTCAGCGTGCTCTTTGTTGTGTATCAGCAAACAGGAAATTCCCCTTCATCACATGACACGGGTCTTTGGTTCTGTCCCGTGACCTTTTTACTGAAACTGTTTACATCAAGTACAGGAATATAAGGGAAACGTCTTCTTGTAATCATTAAAAAAAATTGAATAACATTATCTCTGTTTGCAAATGATAGCCTACAGTGCAGGTGTATGGTTCATTTCTGGGCTATAACTTATTATTCTTGTCGTGTGAACAAAATACTCAAATATTTGTATAACATGGACAAATGCTTTTATAACAGTGCAAGACAAAGAATATAACCAAACATTTAAGAATGAGGTCAGGATTCGAAACCTGTTGGTGTGGTGCAGAAATAACACACTTCACCTTTAAATAATCATGCTATGAACGTAGAAATCAAAATTTAGTATGCAATGTGTATATTGTTAATGAAGAATATTGACTGTCAAAACATATGATTCGTTTAACTGGTTTATAACAGTGGTTTTTATTCTTTTAGAAGCCACAGACCCCTAAATATGATCATCCTTGTGCAAGAGACCCCATCCATGTAAAATTATTATTTGGAAAACATTTAGTTCATTCATTATTCATTATAGCACTGTACAGTTAGATGCATTATTTCTTATATCTATTTATTTATTTGAATCGAATTTGTATTTCTTTCTTATTTTTATAATTCAATTAATCCCTTGCGGCCCCGAGTGTCTCTGGGCCCCAGTTTGAAAACCCCGGGGTTTATAAGATGACAGTCTTCTGCAACGTATAATTTCCCATAAGTCCTCAGAGAAGCGTGAGTTTGATAAAATGGATAAAACATAATTTACACATCCGTGTGCACTTTATTTTGGTTTAGTGCTAAGAAAACCTTCATATGTTTGCCAGTAAATGAAGGAAGAAAGAAATATGAAATTAACCAATCATTTTGTCCAAATAAACTTGAGCTTTAATGCTGCAACAATCGCTTTTGGTCATGTGATCGCAACATGTAAAATAAATGAGCTTTTAATTAGTTACACATATGTATAGAGTCTTCATTTCATGTGAGTGTACATGATATTAAACATATTTTTAAACATAAAACTCCCTTTAATAATTGCAGGGAAATTGCTGAGTGCATCTCAACACTGCATTGGACATAGACAATGCATAAAAAACACTACACTCTTTAAAATAAAGGTTCCAAAAGTGGGGTTTCACAGCAATTCCATAGAAGAACCAGTTTTGGTTCCCCAAAGAACACTGTAAAAAATGACCATGAATTTAACGGTAAAAGACTGTAA
>NW_015620198.1:0-1501 GCF_001515605.1 Sinocyclocheilus anshuiensis
AATTAATGACAGAAATTTCATTTTTGGGTGAACTATCCCTTTAAAACAAACCTAAATATGGTACTGTACATCTAGTACATATGGTATGCTTAATCAATTAATCAATCCTAATTTAAATAAACCCCAGAATTTGAGAATTACTGTATTGAAGAATGAATCCATAATCCTCAATCAGATGCAAAACCTGACAGAGAATACAACCAAGAGAGGAAAGACTGGGCCACCATAGATCTATTGAACTGACTCTATTTGAATTAATGCATGAAGAAATCTCCATTAATGTTTTGCCAAACCAAAATAGATTAGCAGGCCACTTCACAGACTGCAAAAGAGTATCTAATGGACAAATGAGTGGCCGTGGTGGACAAGTCTCTCGTGTCCTCTGCTTACCAAAGTACTTTCTCAGATTTCTTAAAGATATGTTAAACATTAAAATGAGACTTGACTTTGAGGTTTATTTGCAACATTGTGTTGTAGAGACAGAATTACAGACATCACTGTGTGACAGTTTTTGCATATTTTGCATAACTTTTTTTGGTTATACATTTAAATGCATGCAATTGGCTCATGAGTACACTGACAATGATCATATAATGTATAACCAATTAAATAGTAGGTGTCAGCTGCATTTGTTGCTTATTGAAACTATAAACTTTACCTTGTTCTCCTGTGGAGTGAATAGAACGGTGAATATACATGCCATGCCTGGGGCCACTTTCTTACTAGCATCTAGTGGGCTGGCCACTTTAAAATAAAGTGAGTCATCTTCAATTACCTTTACCAGTCGAGGAACCTGTAATGGTTATAAACATACCTTTGTCAAGCCAGTGTTCATTACACACGAAAATGAACAAAATAATGTATAACTGTCTTAAAGGAATAGTGCAAGATGTTGAATGGTGTGAATCAGAATGGCATGAACTACAAGCTACCAATATAGGTTAACAAAATCATATACTGTATCCTCCAGGTCAGATTTATGCCAAAATACAGACAGAGGTCCAAAAAAGAAGATTTGCAGAGACAATTCAATTTAAACCAATTGCATCTCTATTTTGTGGACAGGTGAATTGGTTTATTTGTATAAAGGTTTTGATAAATCCTGGTAATTGGAAAATGTCCAGGACTTGATTTGCGGTGGTGGGATGCAAATCGCTTGTGCTAACAATCAGGCAAATAAATCTCCCTTCAATTCATTTCCATCCTTTGAACTGGAAGTTCATAATAAAGCATATACCAGTATAAAGACAAATGCACCCAAATGTACTAAATATTCTTTGTTTTTTTAAAATACATTCATTGTGTAATTGTGCAACAAACTGACTGTATAATCTCCTCAGAAGGATAAAAGTTACCTTGTCACTGTTACGCAGCTCTAAGGGCACCTTGTATGTCTTAAATGGTGAGTAGTTCTGAAACACAATCTCAGACGGATATGGCTGAAACATGGCCTGGTCCAAATCTAATGAGGAAAACTGTATTAAAAAAAAAAGAAAAAAAA
>NW_015620199.1:0-1503 GCF_001515605.1 Sinocyclocheilus anshuiensis
GGACAAATTGGACAAATAACAAGAGCTATTAATAGCAGAGAAAGTTTTAGCTAACATACTGAATAAATATAAATCCAAGCATAAAGGCTTCATGAATTACACATGATAATACAAGCACTGTATCTTTACTTGGAGTAACATATACAAATAATGGTAAATGAATGTGGTAATCATTCAAGAGGACCATGTTACATTTCAAAGTACCTTGGTATTTCCATCAGATACCATGTTGTTTTGGACATGGTTTTATGATTATGCTATTTTTTTTTTTGTATATGATAAAACATGAACATGATAAAACTTAAAAAAAAAAAAAAAACTAGAATAATATCAGGTTTCTTGAAAGTACTTTAATATGTAAATATGATGGTATATGAATATAATACTGTTTCAAAACGTTGTACGTTTTACGTCAGAATACTGTGGTATTGACATGTTGTTTTACACAATACCATGTTAATACCATGTTTTTTTTGCATATGGTACCAAGGTAGTACTATGAAGAGACTGTTGTCCCTGGCAACCACTCTCCTACACTGAGCTAATATAGAAGATTGGCTGTCAGGGACAACAGTCAATTAGGCCTATACAATTATTATAATTGTTATTGTACCGAAATATATGAATACATATATTTCACAGAACCCAAACTCAACCTCCAAGATAAAGATGTTCAGTCAAATAGCGTATTTTCAGCAGACTAAGGACATTAGGTCATTTTGTGAAAGATACCAGAAGCCTGTTTGGGAAAGAATGATGTCAGTTCCCCTCCTATTTATTTCAAACCAACAACGAGCACCAATCTGCTTGGTCTTTCATCTGGATGCATATACAATCCCCATCTGCCACATATTACAATACGTTTAATTTGGGATAAATTCAAAGCAAATGCAAAACAAAAGTGTATAAATACTATAAATGAAGTCTCCTATGGCACGAAGCAACACCACATTCCACAGACCGTCATGAATGGCTTATTTTCTATATGCAGGAAGGAAGAGTAAAATTCCAATTAGATTAAGAAATGGACTCCGTGTTCTCATGAACTTCACTGTGAAATGTGCAAGTGGCACGCTGTTTTCTGGAACAAAGGAATAGTGAATTAAAACCCGCTGCCAATTTATAAAAATGACAGAGTGGAGGAATGACGGTATATACTGCACCTCATCTCACACGTGGATTTTCCATCATCGTTTCACAGCTACATCATAAACTGTCACGATTTGGCTGTAAAAACTGCACTGAAAATGAAAAATATTTGAAGGCAGAATTTATAGTTTTTCAGGAACAAACAGCTTTTTAATGTTGACAGTTATTAGACAAAGTTTTTTTTTTTTTTGCAATAAACAGTTTATGGACATTTAGTTGTGTTTGTTTGGGAATTATGAGCATTATTATGTACACTGTCGTTCAAAGTTTTGGGGCCGGTAAGGCTTTTTAATGTATTTGAAAGAGGTCTCTTATGCTCACCAAAGCTGCATTTAGCACTTATATATATATATA
>NW_015620200.1:0-1502 GCF_001515605.1 Sinocyclocheilus anshuiensis
GTAAACCGGAACTCTGTTGATAGTTTTGTCTGCGTGATTCAGTCGATGGCTGAAGACATCAGCGGACGAGGCTAAAGCAGAACATTACAGTTCCCTTTCCCAATCCACAGTGATTTATTGACTGCTGTCTTTTGAGAAGCAGCCCTGTGTTCAGGAGCAGAAAGCGTTCGCTGGAGCTAACGAGTCAACGGTGGTTTGATAATTAGGATGTTTGCTGACACATGACTGCGGCTTTAATCAATATCACGCCGTTCTGCCATTGATTTCTGTCCTTCTCATTTCCTCACGTCCCGGAGATATTTGCGTTTGAGTTTCAGAGCATCGTTTGGAAAATATCCCAGCGGCGGCAGGCAAACGCACTTGTCCGTGTGGATTCAGAGGCCTGGGATCCGGGATTGTGTTGCGTAATTGACTCTAATCTAAAACAAATCCCCTCCGTCCCGTGCTGGAACCTGTTTAAACGCAGGTAGTGTTTGTTTGTGTCGGACAGATTCTCTGAGGACGGACTTGCTTCAGTCCTCTAAAACTCTGAGGAATAATTCAGTCATGTAGAGTTGAGCGCTGGGATGTGTGTGTGTTTTCTTATGGGACGGTTCTGCATCGTAATTGGCTGGACCTTGTGATCGCACTGGTTATTATGGGATGGAGTGAGTAGCTTCTTATACCAGTTTAATCCGTTGTCACGACAACAGAACATTTAGAAATTGCTCCACCGGTACGTGAGCTCCCTGCAAGATTATAAACAGATGCAAGTTTTCCAGTTTAACACACTCCCTTATATGTATATTATGTGTGATGTTACACAATTATTTATTTTACAGTTTTTTAACATATATTTGTACTTTTTTTTGCACATTTTACTTTAGTTATATGTAGATATGTAATGTTTAATATTCCAAATTCTAAATCTAAAATTGCAGAATATTTTTTAAGGTTGTGTTTGCTTTATAATTATACTATATACTTTTTTAATGTGTGTATATAATATGTGATATAATACATAATTATTTAAATATTTGTAATTTTTGAATATTATCGTTTTAATTATGTTTTTATAAGTACATTTATAATGTTTATTATTACAAATTTTAAATCTAATTTGGACAAAGTTTTCTTGTAAGATTGTGATTTGGTTTACTCATAATTATAATATATACCGTTTTTAAAATATATGTGTGTGATATCTTACATGATTATTATTATTTTTATTTTTTTTTGCTAATTAATTTATATTAATTATGTATTATATGTATATTTATAATGTTTATTACTATTTTTCTTGTAAGATTATGGTTTGGTAATTAATTATTCTATATACTTTTTAAAACATGTATATTATATCTGATATATTACATAATATTTACATTCTGAAATTTCTTGCATATTATTTTACATAAGTTTATTTTATTCTTAAACAGAAGAAGGTTTTCTTGTAAGATAGTTTTTTTTTAATCAAAATTATACACTATATATATATATACAGTGGGTACGGAAAGTATTCA
>NW_015620201.1:0-1503 GCF_001515605.1 Sinocyclocheilus anshuiensis
AAAAAAAAAAAAAAATTCTGATGAATCTTATTTTCTAATTGTGTGATCTGCCAAGTTTTCGCTTTTGCAAGAGTAGAAGAGAAAGATATACAGAATCCTCGTATAGCGCACTTTATCGTTTCCCACAATATTTGAGGATCCACATTGCAAGGTGAATTAATTTCGAGAAATTCCTTTATATGATCTTTTAGCAAATTAATGAATGTCTAGGGACCTTGGCCTTAATGTTGGAAAGGTGAACGTTATACAACACAGCAGAATGATCAGAGAGTAACATCGGTAATACAGAGATGGGTTAGTTTGCTAAAATTAGAGATGAGCTAAGAAATATAAAATCTATCCTATATAAAGTCTTTTAGAAAAAAAGTGAAGTCTTTGGACGTCATATTATGAATTCACTTTTCTGAATTCTTTGATTACATTAAATTCAGTAATACGTTTATTCAATAATTTAGAAGATAAGTTAGCTGTTGTATCAGGATGAGATTTATCCAATACAGGGTTTAAAACAGCATTAAAATCACCACCCATCACTGTAGAACAATCAATCTGCTCAAGTAATGTGCTGAAATATTTGTGAGAAGTGCACTGTCTGCCTCATTTGGGCCGTAAATGGAGACCAGTGCTAACCTGACATTATGTATTTTGCAGCGGATAAAGATGAATCTACCCTCATCATCATTCCCTGTGTGTTCGATAGTTAATTCAAATTTCCTATTAACTAAGATAAGCACCCACTTAGTTTTATTAAGAGCACTAGAGATGGCTGCCAATTTATAAAAGGCTACTTGTTTTACACTAGATAACAATCCATTTAGACAAGTAATCCTTTAAGAAAATAAATAAAACAAGTACTGATGAAAGGAGTGAAACCAACTAAAAAAAAATTGACCACCACAATTGCATGCATAAACTCTTAATAGGTTTCATTTTCTTTATGTGGGATATCATTTCTTGTTTATTTTTCTTTTAATTTTGGGGCCACGTGTCATTTGAACAGATGATTCACTCATTTGTCTTCCTCATGTACTTCCTGCCTGCTTAAAAAGACTCAATCTTTCATCAGGTGATCATTACTAGATGTGTCTGTCCGACTCTTGACAACAAAAACAAAGCAGACATACTAAGAATCAAGTACAGATGGCTTTAAAAGACATAATAGCCCTGCTCTCCTGCAACTTTGTGAAGGTTTGTGATGTGTGTCTGGTACCTGCTGTTTTCATAGGTGTTGTACCAGCCTCCATATTTTCCGTACGGCGTGTTTTTTCTGTGTTTCCCTTGAACATCAGCAGTCGGGCAGAGTCACAAACATTCACGTCATCTATTAACACACACACCTTTCACACTCTACTCTCTCCTCAGTGTTCATCCAGATGGGTTTGTTTTCAGCTGGAAATTGACACAGAAGTAACATCATTACCCATGATGCTTTGGGACGATAGTTAAAACTACATGACTATTAGGTAGGGTGACCATACGTGCCATTTTCCCAGGACGCGTCCT
>NW_015620202.1:0-1503 GCF_001515605.1 Sinocyclocheilus anshuiensis
AGCAGATGCTATTGAACCGCGATATCATGAGAGCTGGACCAGAGAGACCGAATCGACGTGGCTTACCAATACTGATGCTGAAATCCCCAGCGGCGTGACTTCTAAGAACCGCGTCGTGCGTGGAGAATCTAGCCATCTTATTAAAGACGATGCAAAACTATCAGGTATATGCTGTTTTTGCTAAAAGTAATAGGTTATAAAATGCATACACATACGGTTGAAAATAGGCTATAGGCTGTTTATCTGATTTAAATGCAAAAGTCTGTAGCTTTAAGATGCTGAGGTTTTATAGAGCTTGTGCTGAATTAAAATCAAAGTTTGTTTGGCTTGATTATTCTCTTCTGAAATGTCTTTTAGTCTTAAAATAGTTTTTAATTAGGCAAAAAGAAGCTTTTTGTGAAATATGATTGTCACTTCCTCCTCAGGTAGAGAGGCATGAAGGCCAGATCCTGTGGAGACAGAGGCAGACAGATGGTTAATGCAGGCACTCAATGTGTGACTTCCAGCCCCTATACAAACCATCAAAAAACATCCTGCAGTCATGAGGCTTCAGTCACTGAATATAAAACTGCCAGCTATTTATTAAATATTACACTTTCAAAGGTCTCATGCATAATTCTTCAAACTTCAGGGTTTTGACAATGTCGAGACATAGCAGACTGAAAGAACAGCTGTGTCAATGTTCGAATAACATTAAGTCTGATTTTCATTCGATATATGGTGACAGCTTGTTTGTGTTTTACAGCACATAAGTGACTCAAAACAGACAACGCACAAAGAGGAAACTGCTCATTCTGAAGGGGTTTCATCTAATGCTGCGGCTCACCCAGGGGAGCCATGAGGGGAAAAAAAACATCTTCGTCTGATGCGGTGCGGAAGATACACTCTGAAACCCAGAGGAGTTCAGTGATATAGGAAACCATAAGCTGTAAAGAGAAATAGAGCTTCACAAGAGATGATATCCTATTAATGCAGACTTATAGAAATATTATGCTTTGCTGAAGTTTTGTTGCAAAAATGGGTTAAAAAGATGCATCTGATCATCAGCATGGCAAATATATAGATTTTAGTCAACACTGATTTCCTCATAGGAGTTACTGAGCAAAGCACATGTTCATAATGTTGCATATAGGAGTTATTATCGCTCACAACTACTTATATGCATTTACTGGACATTACAAGGTATTTGTTTATTTTATATTTATTGGTGATTCAGTTTCATAGTAATTTTTTTTTTAATTTTAGAAATAAAGTTGCATTATTTGCCTTTGACATGGAGAAACACAACAGACTAGCCTCACAAAGATTTGATTTTGTCCCATGTTTTGTCCAGTGTTATTTTAGTACTAATGAGATAATATTATATTTTTTCATTTTTAATGTCTAATATAGTTTTTTTTTATTAATTATTATTTCAGTTTTAGTTATTTTAGTACATTTATGTTTTTTACATTCTAATTTATTTCAGTTAAAATTTATTTTAGTTCGCCAGACTTTTTTTTT
>NW_015620203.1:0-1503 GCF_001515605.1 Sinocyclocheilus anshuiensis
TTGAAATATCGTGATATCATTTTGAGGCTATATCGCCCACCCCTAGTTGTTAGGGTGTTCTGGGTGGTTGTCAGGGAATGTTATGAGGTTGCTAAGGTGCTTTTAGTGTTTGTTGCTAGTGGCTTTTAGGGTGTTGGTAGTGGTTGCAAGTAGTTGTGAAGGTATTTTGAGTAGTTATGAGCATATGCGATTCCTAGGGTGTTCTGGATGGTTGGTAGGGCACTGCTGTGCAGTTGCTAAGGTATTTTGAGTGGTTAAGCACATTGCTACAGTATGTGGTTGCTAGGGCACTGCTTTAGAGTTGCTACATTGTTTTGAGTGTTTTCGCACATTGTTATGTGGTTGCCAGGTCATGTTAAACAGTCGCTAAGGTATTCTGAGTGTTTATAGTATGTCACCAAGTGGGTTTTAGGGTGTTGTTAGTGATTGCGAGTATTTTAGGTATTTTGAGTACTTATGAGCACATTGCTGTGTGGTTGCTATAGCACTGCTATGCAGTTGCTAAGGTGTTTTGAGTGGTTGAGCACAATGCTACAGTATGTGGTTGCTAGGGTGTTCTGGGTGGTTGCCAGGGCACTGCCTAGCAGTTGTTAAGATGTAGTGAGTGTTTTTAACATGTTACTAGTGGTTTTTAGGGTGTTGGTGATAGTTGCTAAGAAATTTTGAGTGATTATGAGCATGTTGGTATGGGGTTCTGGATGGTTGCTAAGGCTCTGTTATGAAGCTGAAGGTGATTTGAATGTTTTAGCACTTTGCTACAGTATGTGGTTGCTAGGGTGTTGTGGGTGGCCGCTAAAGCACGGCTATGTCGTTGCTAAGGTATTTTGAGTGTTTTAGCACATTGCTGTGTGGTTTCCAGGTCACTATGGTGTTCTGGGTGATTTAACATGTTACTATGTGGGTTTTATGGTTGCTTTTGGGGTGTTATTGGTGGTTGCAAGTTGTTGCTTAGGAATTTTGAGGGGTTGTGAACATGTTGCTATGTGGTTGCTGAGGGTGTTATGGGTGGTTGCTAGGGCACTGCTATGCATTTGTTAAAGTGTATTGAGCGTTTTAGCAAATTGTAGTGTGGTTGCTAAATAGTGTTATTTATGGTTGCTAGGGAACTGCTATACAGTTGCTAAGGTGTTTTGAGTGATTTGTAGGTGGTTACTTACAGGCTCAAGTCCAGTAATCCTTTTTCATGGTAACTTTATAGGGTTTTTTTTTTATTGCCAAGCAAAAATCCTAGGTCTGATGAAGTAAGAAACCTTTCGTCAACCATCCTCATGATTTGAGGTATCACTCATGTCCACATTGCAAACGATGCAGAACGGGTTAATGAAGTGCATACTGCAATAATCAATAAATTACTCTACTGTTTTTACAGCTTAGTGTTAATTAACCTATTATGAGTTCACTGCAGTCAATCTTTTATTCTTTTGTCCCCATCTGCGGATGCCTCCATTCTTAAAGGGGTGATGACATGAGAAACCAAATTTGCCTTGATCTTCTGGCATATAA
>NW_015620204.1:0-1503 GCF_001515605.1 Sinocyclocheilus anshuiensis
CAGGCACTTTGAGAGCAATGAGTCATAGTTCTGTCACACATGTGCTAGTTATTCTTTAAAGTCCCCTTGAGTCACGACACATTCCTCATCTCACACATCAGCTTCTGCACTCACACATCCGCAGTCACACTTCTACACACAAAACTGCTGATTTGGTGAATTGTAGAAGAAATAAGCATTGTCTGTTTCATCAATACACACATTTAACAGTGTAATTTTAGTTCTATATATAATATTAATATTGTTTTTTTATTTTATATTTTCAGTTTTTATTCAAAGTTTAAGTTTTAGTCATGTTTAGTAGTATATTTTTTATATTTCTTTTTAATTTATATTTATTTCAGTTTTTGTTTGAGTCATTTTTGTAATTGAACTTATTTCAGGTTTTTCTATTTTTCTAAAATGTATCTATTATTAAATCTTTTTTATTTATTTAAGCTTTTTTGTTCAATTAGTTAAAAACTTTTTAATAGTTTTAGTTAACAATAACAACTCTATGAGTCTAAGGGTGTTGTGCTTTTAGGTGATTTTTTTTTTTTCGTCCCGGAAGTGGAAGATACTATTGCACACTTATCTAAAACATTAGTCCTCTGGCTTTGCTTCAGGATAATTTTATCTCATCTGAAAAACCAGATAATCTGGACAGCTGTTTCTGTAGTAATCTATTTCTATTTTTATGAAAGACAGGAAGTGACATTTGACGCCATTGTCACATATGGCTCACAAGCTGGAAAAACACAGAATTATTGACTGTGCATTGACTGCATAGAGATTATTTATGTAATATTTATGTATTATTTATTCTCTCTCTTTTTTCCCCTTTCCCTCAGGAGTTAACTATTATTTGCACACTAGTTTTATATTGTCTGGTGGAAAAATAATTTCGAGGACACTTTGTCCCCAGATCCTTCCAAGAAATACCCTCCAAATGTCTCTGAATTATATTTGTTTTCATATTACAAATCATATTAAAGTCATGCAGTATCAGTCATTTTTCCTGGCTAACAGTGATCGAGAAAAAAAAAAAAAAAAGATTTTAAAAATCGTAAAATCTATCGAACAAATATATCAGTTCAATCCAAACTAGACAAGGTTTACCATTAGTTTTAACTGAATGATTAACGTTTAAACATCATGCTTGTTCATTGGGGTCATTGCTTTTAGGATTTGGGAACTGTAGTCAGTATTTGATCATTCATCACAATAAACACCTTTGAGGACTAGTAGTGAGATGATTTATGGCTCCTGCATTAATCCAACAGTAGAAAGAAAGGAAAATGTGTATTATATCTCTTTGAGAGAGACCTTCAGTGTCCTACTTAAGCTCCTCACGTGCCTCAGCAGCATTTATCCTCTTCCTGTCAAAACTTAAAGTTAATGAGATCACATCGCCATTGGTCAACTGGGATGTCACTCCAGCGTTCCCAGCGCTAGTAAGCGAGCCTCCCGCACCAATACGGCTGAAGCCACAGCCTTGACCAGTGCAGGACACATTCCAACCCC
>NW_015620205.1:0-1504 GCF_001515605.1 Sinocyclocheilus anshuiensis
AAATAGCCTTAAATCATATATAGTACCGGTACATGTCAAGCTTTTCTTGCGATCTTGCCACCTCCTATGTGCTCATGTACTTTTTACACAGGAGGAGGACATTCAACATGGATGTGCAACCACTTGGCAAGGTGACGAACAATACCTACTTGTAAAAGCAAAATCACTAAATAATCAGAATGCAGTGGTGCATATTATATATTTCTAACTCCAAACGATCAACCACCAGTCGAAACCAACTGATAATACTTCTTTTGATATCAATATACATTCAACTTGACGCTCACATAAACGATCGCATTTTAATGATTCAAAAGATGTGTGTGCTTACGGCATGAGGCGAATACGAAAGGCTGAGTGGCGAATGCAGTGTCTCAGTCTCAACTGGGCTATAGTAAAGTAATGGCATGGTTACAAGTTGTGTATAATTTAAACTATTTTATGAAAAAACTCCCGACCAATCAGCACTAACAGTAGCTGCTGTTCAGTTTGCATACTTCTACTCTCTTCTGAACTATTCCCTCTCTACATTAAATAGATATCATAAGATAGCAGATATCACAAAAAAGCAAAACATGTCCCTTAATATAATAATCAGACATGGCAATACTGTACCAGGGGAATAAATATAAACAATGTACTGTAACTAGTGCTACCAATATCCTACAAAATGAAAAGGCAATGTAATTTATTATGAATGAAATAGTTCAATATAAATATTTTATTTAATTAATATTTATTAATATTTATTAATAAAAACAATAATGTAACATTGAAAAATAGTAATTCAACAACATTTTAATTAAAGTTTAATTACACATATAGGTTGTATTTATTAAATCTCGGGGGCTTCTGTTAAGGGTTCAGTAGAGGACTTGCGCGGTTCATCAATCTTTCCACACAGGTTGAAGTAATCCTTTATTTCATGTACTTTATATTTTCAGTTTAATTTTAATTTTAGTTCAAATAAATAAAATTAAATTCAAAGTTTAGAATCCAATCTAAAATCAAATCTATGCATATATCAAATAAATCACAATCATGACCCCAAGAATAGATTTGAATTAAATCGTGAGTTTCCAAAAGATTCCCACCTGTAATATTTATGATGATGATGATTCCAGTCCTCCTCGGCTCTGCCTGGGTCCCCACCTCCATCGTCTCCGTCTCCGTTCATTGTCCACATTGTTTCATCAGCCAAGTCGCTACCATGGCTTCTGTTTCCTGGATATTCCAGAGTGTTTGTTATTAAAGATGGTTCTACTTGGATTCTCTATCATTGTGCGCATCTTTACACCATGATCTAACAATTATATTGTATATAACCATTAGGTTTTGCTTTTAAAGATAAACTAAATAGTTTTTCTTGCATGGATCTTAAGTATATTTTTTTCAGCTTATCTCCTTCAATTTTAGAGATGAATAGAGAAACAGATGAGTTCTGAACTTCCTCATCACTTATTCACCATCCAGCCCACTATCAACACACATTGACAGCAGCTCC
>NW_015620206.1:0-1482 GCF_001515605.1 Sinocyclocheilus anshuiensis
TAGTCAGACAGTGATACATCTTGTAACCAGAATGAGGTTTATTGACGATGAAACCAGTTCTGAAGGCTCAATTTAATGCAAGACACATGAACAATAAGAAATAAAGAGATTCGGTGAAGGTTAATTGACTTAAGAGATACTGATTGAAAGCTTGATTTGATACCTCAAATTCACATTCCCAAGGTGATGCCATGGCAACAACAGAATGACCTCAGCACTGCATTACATCATATTGTCAAGCAGAGAAAAGGGTTCTTCCCTATGCTTGACTCACGCTGATAATGAATCTCAATTGTGCGACTATGACTATGTGTCACTCTTTTTGCATTTGCACTGCTTTTATAATGCAAATATGAAACCAATCACACACACACACAAGAAAAACTGTTGTTAATGTGCGACCCTGCACAGATGGAGTCAAGTCAGCGGCAGATAGCTCTGAAAGCAGTTTAGACCCAATTTCATCCTAATCCCAATTAAAAAAAAAAGAGATCAGAGTTCAGAATATCTGTTCAAAAAGCTAATAACCCTAAAATTAAATTCAATTTAAATTTCAAAAACTGGCTCATATTCAAAACCAGAAGTTTTGAACCTTTACCTCCCATTCAGACTGTCAGCCAATTTGGGGATCCTCAGTATTAAAAAAATATACACTTTATCGCTAACATAAATTTAATTAAGAGCATTAAGTAACATTATAGAATCATTACTTAGAAAGTTATATTTGTTAATAGATAGAAATGTCATGAGAATTAAAGTTCTCTATATTTTATAACGGTTGAAAACTCAGGTTTTGGCTTTAGTCATTTTTAATTGTTCCTTAAAACAACAACAAAAAAGTACTGTAGCCACAAATCCCTCATTAAAACATTTAAAGAAGTGTTGTGATGACCCTCTGTGAGTACAAGCACAATAGTGGCCATCAGTTTCCTGTTTTCTCATAATGACTGACTTACTCACAAAAGAGTCAGAGGCCATACTGATGGGAAATGAGCCGTAGTAATGGGAAAGTTACTACTATCACACAACTTTCAGAGAAAAAAACATATGTGCTTTGGATTGAAGGTAAGACTTAAATCCACAATGCAAGCATTATATTCTTTCCACAAAAAAAAAAGTCTGACATCAAAAGAGAACCTTTTTAACTTACACAAAGACCTTTTATATAGTTCTCACCATCTATACTCTGGTGCTTTAAAGAACCCAGAAACAAACATATATTTAAGAACCATATAGTCAACTCAAGCCAGAATAGGTTTGAAATTTAGTCTAAATCACTCAGTAAGGACTAGCTAGTTTGGTTCCAAAATTGCTTTGAGGTTACTTTTCAGAAATTGGTAAACTTTCTAGAAAATGGAGTAAATTGATAAACTAAAAATATTTGTTTGATTATTTTTTCTTGGGTACTTGCTTACACACACACACACACACATACGTATATATATATATATATATATATATATATATATTACTATGATGACA
>NW_015620207.1:0-1503 GCF_001515605.1 Sinocyclocheilus anshuiensis
CCATACTTGGCCACATGTCACGTCACTTTCACTTTTTTTTTTTTTCACTTTCTAATGCTGGATATTTGGGTGTTTCGGTGTTTCGGTAACTTTGAGCACATTTGAACTTATGGACATTCTAAATAAATTTATTTTATTATAGCACAGCACATTGGTCAAAGATCAGTTATGTATTGTGTTTAACAGCATTCTGTGATGTTAAGGAAATGTTTAGAAATGAAATACCAGATTCCTTTTCTTGATAATGCTTGTTTTATAGCTAGCATTTCCCATATTCTAAATATCTGTAATATTGTAATATTTGTACATTTTTTGCATAATTTTACTAACTTGATTGGTAATGACGCTCTAAAAAGATTCAATTGATTTTTACTTTGATATCTCTTAACACGTCTCATTTTTTTGTCCTAAGTATGGCATTTAAAAAAATACATAAATCATATTCACTCTATAAATATGCTTATTAAAAAACTATCAAATATACATAAAGCACATTTGAAGAAAAGCAAGAGTAAATGATAAGTTTACAAAACATTACAAAAATAAAAATGCTGAATAATAATAAAATATAAAATAATTCTATATTTTTAAATCCTATTGAAATGTTTTTAAAACATTTAGTTTTAATAAAAATAAACCTCTGAAACAAAGTTTGCGATTGCGAAGAATTTCCATTTACAGCATTTTCTCAAGGACAAAATTCTGCCTTAAAAATCAGTGATAAAGTGCCATTTGAATGCACAAAAAAAATCATAGAGTTTTAAATCATTATTACTTGGCTTATTAATAGATTCATAATGTTCAGCTGTTAATCTGCCAACAGCAGCTTAGTAACAATGAAAGAGAAGCTAGCTTTGCATGGGAAAAAAGATATGCTTTGTTAAAAAAAAAAAGAAAAAATTGTTAAAGGGCTAAGAACAGATACTCAGATTTTCCAGCTTTGCCCTCTTGAAGAAACTGGCAAGTCCTCAGTCTAGAGCTCTAGTGGTGTAATTATATGATAGAATGTCCCTTGTTAAGTCAATTAGTATACAGCTTTATCAAAACTGCTCTTTCGATCTTTCAAAAGATAGTCCCGTACTGAGCTGGGCCTTATTAAACATGGCTCTTCTGCAATCGATCTGTATTGTCAGGTGCTTTGAATGATTCAGTCTTGCAGACTAGCAGGTAATGGTACCTCTGGGATCCTTAATGTTGGGCCTTCATGCTGATCTAGAGCATTTTGTCTCAGAGGTAAATATGAGATGCTTGTGCTTCTGGGTCTGCAGCAATAGCAGAAATGCAGGTGTACTTCAAAATTAAAACTTTACAGTAAGAGATAATGCACAAAATTAAAACTTTACTGTAAGAGATAATGCACAGTCAGCTGATCATAACCACAAAATAACCCTAGACATGGTTGAATGATTTGAGATTAAAGGGATAGTTCACACAAAAATGAAAATTACCCCATAATTTACTCTCAAGCCATCCTAGGTGTATATGACTTTCTTCTTTCAGACG
>NW_015620208.1:0-1504 GCF_001515605.1 Sinocyclocheilus anshuiensis
CATCCAGCCCCAGTGGAGCTGGATGAGTCAGAGAGAGAACCAGAAAAAAGGGTTGTATACTTTTCTGTGTTTGTTCAAGACAGACATTCTCTGCATTAGTGGTGGGAATTTTTCAGTTCATATGATTACATGCAATAATTTTCATAAATTCCAAAATAAATCAGTACATACGCTAAAGGTTTGCAATCAAATATTCTATTCCTAATCTCATATTTGTTACATGTGCATTATGTGTATTCTGATTTAAATGTATATCACATTCACAAAAATAAAAAAAATGGAGAAAGTCACTGTGAGCTTGTCACCAAAGGCATATTTAATTTTTACCATGTAATAGCATACAAATATGGCAGAAGGGCTTTTTTTCAAAACATTTGCAAATCTTTTGTTTTCGAAGCAGTAGATGCCAAGTCATGTGATTTTGATACATCAAACTACTTAAATCTGTGGTTTCGAACAGTGGTTTCAAAGTAGTTTGATGTATCAAAATCACATGACTTGGCGTCTACTGCTTCGAAAACAAAAGATTTGCAAATGTTTTGATGCTTCATCAAGTTTGTGCCCAATACTAGCGTCAGAACAGAAAAGAAAAAAACCCTTCTGCCATATTTGCATGCTCATGATGCACATGTAACAAATATGAGATTAGGAATAGAATATTTGATTGCAAACCTTTAGCGTATGTACTGATTTATTTTGGAATTGATGAAAATTATTGCATGTAATCATATTAACTGAAAAATTCCCACCACTAATGCAGAGAATGTCTGTCTTGAACAAACACAGAAAAGTGATACAACCCTTTTTAAAAAAGCCGTGGTCTGTATCAGGACTCTCAGCCAATCGCATTCGAGGACAGGAACTAACTGTTGAGAAGGATAGGACAGAAGAAAAATAATAATAAAATAAAAGTTTTTACATGCATTTTAAATGTGTAAAATTATAAAATGTTTAATTAAACTAATAAAAAAAAAATACGAAAGCCCGTTTCTGCCACCAAATAAAAAATAAAAAGTCGCAATTACCTTTTTTTTTTTTTATTCAG
This sequence comes from Sinocyclocheilus anshuiensis, assembly GCF_001515605.1. Classification (NCBI taxonomy): domain Eukaryota; kingdom Metazoa; phylum Chordata; class Actinopteri; order Cypriniformes; family Cyprinidae; genus Sinocyclocheilus; species Sinocyclocheilus anshuiensis. Next base: position 1,046 of record NW_015620208.1, read on the forward strand.
TGGCTGATAAAAAGTTCCATATAAAAATAGTTTTTTTGCATGTGACAATTTAGGTTTTTCATAAATACCTCAGTGATTTATAATTGTTTGTTTATATTGTGCTGCATTTGGCAGATTCCATTGTAACAACTAACATCTTTTTTTTTCCATGAGAAATAACAGTATTAACATTCAATACTTTAATGTATGTGACAACACAGTGCTGTAAAAACAAGCCACAGTCTCCTCTGCAAATCAAGCCGCAACACAATCAAGAGAAGACAAAACACAGCATTAATGCCAGTCATTCTCATCAGCCATGTGAAACCACAGCGATCCAGTCACAGTCCAGCTGTTCATAAGGAGCTTGTGTGTTTGTGTACTACTTCGCGCATACTCATATGTGTGTGCACACCCCAGAGAGGACCAGACACACACTTCAAGCATCACTCATTCTTGCACACTTGAGAGGGATAGCGC
>NW_015620209.1:0-1504 GCF_001515605.1 Sinocyclocheilus anshuiensis
TTACTTTATCATTCCCTACACCAGGGTTTCCCAAATGGGGGTTCAGTGAATTGCTGAAAATCCAATTATTGATAAATATGTGTAAGTATATTTGCAAATGTAATTTATTAAAATATTAACTTAAAATCTCAGGGGGAACTTCAAGTAAATATTTTATGTCCAAAAAAAAACAAAAAAACATTATATGGTTAGTTTAATCCCCCAGCCCACTGGTCTAGTGATAAAGGTCTCATCTTCTGTTGCATTTAATACCTGATTTTAGTGGATTGTGGGTGGGTAGTGAATATGATGCAGACTTTTACGCTGAAATACAGTGCTTTTAAATCAGTGGTATGCATGAAGCTGAATGTCTTGGGCCTTTTAATGCTGGCATTTCTTTTCTTTTTTTTTTAAATTCTGGATCCTAGATTTATGCGCTTGAAAGTGTGACTAGCATTCAACATAAAAAAAAGAGCCAATTGTCACTTCCTGCACGTTTTGTAATGTCTCTATGGACAACTGGCTGCGGCTGAACTTGGACACATAGACAACCTGGACCAGGCTGATAACAGACTTACAGCTGCTGAAGAAAACCTGCTTCGACAGTTATTGAGAGATTATGAATCTGGCCATAAATCTGTTTAGTAGGTGGATGTGTTCGAAAAAGATACATTTTGTTGTCATTTTGTATGAAGCCATTGAAAAATCACAACAAAAAGAAGAGGAAAAAACACAAAAGAGCATCTCCATATCAGTGGGTTGTCTGAAGTGACACTCCGTATTTTGATCCTAGATGTCTGTCTGTTTAATCTCAGCCACAGAGACTTTAAAAGGAGAATAATAATGTTCTAGATGCATTAGCACCGCTAAGTACACTTCTAATAGCTTCATTGACGTGGTACAGTCGAAGTGCCCAGGGCTCCTAGCCACCTCCTTTATCAGCCCAGCATGACTGGAGAGTGGGGAGAGGTTCTGTCTGCAGGCCCTTGCTGGAGATATGATGATGTGCCAAAGACTTGTCCCACATGCAGGGGAAACAGATTACTGAGGGACAAACACAATACCTTGAGAGGCGGATGTTTGGAATTGAACAGGATGCAGTAAGAGGAGAGACAGTACATAAAAAATGTGGCACTGCAGGTGTGTTGTCCGTGTAAGTCTCTCAGGATGGGCTGTACAGTTGGCTTGGCACTAACAAAAAAGATCTGAAAACATGTAAATGTACCACCTTTTTAAAAAAATTTTTTTTTACATGCATTGTGATACATATATCTTGCAAATACTGAACCAATACTGTACGATGTCATTTAAAAAAAAGATTTTAATACACTTTTAAAAAATAAAGGCATGGATGCTTCCATGAATAATTAAATCATAAAAATAAGCGGTAGGCTATTTTAGAAAGGACCATTTAAAAGATGAAAGAGAGGAATTAGGGAGAATAAAAAAAGTATGAATAAATTGATTGCTGTTGTGTGATTAATATGTAATCATGTAATCAATAAAAAAGTAACTGTAGTCTGAT
>NW_015620210.1:0-1504 GCF_001515605.1 Sinocyclocheilus anshuiensis
TTGGTTCAAATGTGAGGGTGGGAACTAACTAAGTTTCTAGCTAATGACCGCTCATTACTGTCACAGCGAACAACCTGCCAGAACGAACGGTTTAACTGGGCGTGGGTGAAACTGGATGAACTTAAATTGGAAACCACAGAGAATCCACAAGTCCTTTAAAATAGGCCACCATTTAAAGACCTCACGATTCAATCGGAGTCGGATTCAGAAAGTCACAGTCCGATCCCAACATGATTCTTGATGCATCACAATTTTTTAGCAAATCTAAAGAGCAGATTTTCAGTGAATTAAAGTGGCTCGTGCAAACTTCTGAGACAAGATTCTGTAATATAGTCCTACTTTCTCTGCAATAGACCTGAAATAGAAATACAGTAAGTGAGTATGATAATCGTTCAATCAGAGCTATATTATGGATTGATCCACAGTCATCTATAAATTACATGTTCAGAGAACATCTGGAGTTCAGACTGACTCTGCACTCAGTGTAACGTAAATTCAGCAGCGTTTGACTCTCTTCAGCTGCTCTTTTTTATGCTGATGGTCCTTCTTTAAGCTTTGGATGGTGAAAGGTCATTGGACGAGGCTGAAGATTCTTCCCTGTGTGCGGGGCACTCTTCCAGTGATCTGTCTGTCCCATCTGAACCGAGTCAAACTTTCACATCACAGTGCATCAAGAGAGCAAAGCAATATTGATCAAATCATTTAACTCGAGGCAAATAACATAAGCTTACTGCTAAAAAAGCAATCCAACACAACCTCTGAACTCTCAAATATTTCTTAAGTGAGTGCATGAGAGCGAAAACTCTAGAAAATTCTAGAAAACTTTCTGTCCAGCCCAAGAGGATCTGCTGCTTACAGCAGTGTGTGCCTGAGGCTTTCAACCGCTGGAGAACATCAGCAAAACTCTATAATATATATAACTCTAATAAAGCAATGCAGATCTTCAGCTACATTTAGACACTGCATGCTGTTATAAACAAACTAAATAATACTCAGTAATATTAATATTAGACTCGTTGCAGCAGATAACCGCGCCTCTTGAGTCCACTGATAAAATAGGTAAAAGTGGAATTAAATAAATCAATAAATAAAAACAGTAGAGTATATTTCACATTACACTTGTGCCAAAAAAATCAGAAATTAATCTAAAACGAACAGCTAGTATTTAAGGAATACAAACAATACTACACGTACAAACGATATAAACGTAGCCATGCTTGTTTTAATACAGGTTTTACATTATCAAAAACGCTATTGTACAACTTCAATCTTACAGTCAGCTGATATTCTGTACTTTAAAACGTGAACGCACGGCAAGCATCCCAATGGAAGAATCTGAACAACATCAGAAACACTGTAACAATAAGAGTTCTGTAAAGGTCAGATGTCAAAGGTAAAGTTATTATGTTGCTGTCGCATGGCACGCAGAACTGTTACAAATCAAACAGTCGGCGTAAATGGTTGAACTGTAACAGCGCTTACCTCGGTTTGAGTGGAAAGAGTG
>NW_015620211.1:0-1490 GCF_001515605.1 Sinocyclocheilus anshuiensis
TGTGTGTGTGCGTGCGTGTTTGTGTGTGTGTGTGTGTGTGTGTGTGTGTGCGTATCTGTGTGTGTGTGTGTTATCCTGCTCAGCAGATTTACAGCAGTTTATCATGGTTCGCACCTTCTGCACTTTAAACAGCAGCATGAATAATGACCAATCGCTGCAGGACTTCATTTAAATGTCTCTTCAGGAGGCTGAAAATGAGAACACTTGCTTTAAAAGCACATGCCACACAACATGTGAACTCAACTGAGATCTGAATCTGTCAGAAACAGCAGCTTCTTTCTGCATCTTGTACGATCGACACTCTGATTTTATTCACTTCTTTTTTTCTGTCTTATTCAATAGTTAGAGAAGACGAGAGTGCTGTCCAAAATTGTCGCTGCGCACAAATGACCTTCCCTGGTTCACTGACCAAATCGAGACACAGCTCTTTAACTGAAGGGACAGTTCATCTAAAAACCAACACGGTCATCATTTACTCGCCTTCATGGGGCTCCAAACCTGTATGACTTTCTTTGCTCTACTGAAGCTTTCAAACGTCAAACAAACTCAGAAGCAACAAAAAAAGTGTCATAAAAGCACTCCATCTTTTTCATGTGTTTTCCATGTTAAACAGCAGTTTCTGTGAGAAACACAATGAAATGTAAGTTTGTATCAATGTCAAGACTTCAGTCATATGGACCACTTTTATGATGCTGCAGTCCTCATTTACTGTAATTACATGGAAAAAAGCAACAACTGCATTATTTAATTCATCCTTTTGCATTTAATGGAAGAAAGAAAGTCATATTTGTTTGTAACGAGACGAGGGTGAGGAAATAATGACAGGATGATATTTTTTTTAGGTGAACTAACCCTTCGGGACATTGAAATCCAGTCTCTGGCAAGAGCATTATTTTCTCTCAGTCATTCAAACTAATGTCTAAATGTGTAAATTAGCAAATAAAAGGACATCCAGATATAATGGACGAGACCCCAAAAGAACCAAAATAGAGAAAAAGCAAGAAAAGACACAAATTTACAGATATGTGTGAACACACATCTTTTGAATAATTATTTTCATTTTTCACAGCCGCTCCATACAATCCTTTAATTCAATCTCACACCCACATTAGCCATATGAATCTACATAACAGTCCCCAACACACAGTTAAGTCATATAACAGCACATTCTCTCTCTCTCTCACAAACTTCACTGCAGAGTTTCCAATTACCGGCGGCAAACAGGCAGAGACGGCATTTCTCTTCAGATCTTTTAAAAGCTGCCCAGAGCTTTGGATCATTAAAGCCACACTCAATAAATGACGTTCAATAGAAAATCAGAATAAAAAAAATCAGCAGTCTCACATTCAGAGCGAAATAGGATTATATTACTGAAGGCTTTTTGAAAGGATGGCAATTAGAGAAAGATATGCATGCATTTACTGAGGATTTAACATCAAATCCTGTCATCTATCTATCTGTCTGTCTGTCTGTCTATCTATCTATCTATC
>NW_015620212.1:0-1505 GCF_001515605.1 Sinocyclocheilus anshuiensis
TTATTTCATTTTTCAATAAAACGAGATTGAATGGTCAAAAGTCACGGTGTTCTTTGGCTAACATGGATTGGCACTGTAAGTTCTTTTTAAAAAAACACTGGAAAGACTAACCATAAAACACAGATATACAGCTCAGATGTTATATGGACAGCTGCTATAAAATGGTCTAAAACTGCTTTTTTTTTTTTTTAAGACATCATCAGCTCTTCGCCAAAAAAATACATATTCTTTTATTTATGGATGTTTATTCAATTCAAGGCACTTTTATGTCCCTGAAGTTGATTTCAACATTTGTTTGTGTTTTTTTATATAATGTTAACATTACAACTGTCTTGGAAACTTTTTGCCATGCCTTCATTAAAATATATATGAATGAATAGAATGCCTTTATTTAAATTGCACTGTTTTACCTTGTCACAGGCCCAGATTTTCAATCTTAAAATAAAAAATAAAATAAATAAATTGTATGATCATTTCATGTCTGAATATGATTTAAATAATTTTTAACCAGCCATTTAGCACCTAATACGTAAAGATATTTTCAAATTGTATATTTTGGATACATCAAATGCAAGATATGAAATTATACTTAGCAAGACAAAAGAGTCAGCCTTATTTTTCCAAAACTGATTCAAATGGAATTTCCACCACAGAATGTTATAAATTACAAAACATCATCTGAAATGTATCACTGATGGATATCATTAGTGAATAATTCAAATAAATTAGACAATGAAATGTATCTTTTAAGAGAGTTTATGTTCTAAAAGTCTACAGGACTAAAAGTGCTCATAGCTGAAGAAACAACCATATATTTTATTTTCCAACTCAGTGAATCCATGTCTTTTCGTGAATTCAGGAGACACTCTACTATTCATCAAAAATGTCTTCAGAGGTCAGCTGTATCCCAGCAGGTCATGGCCACAACTTGCGTAAAATAGCTTGTTGCCGTGAGATATAAAGCCGAGGCTAATATCCTGCACAAAAACTCACTCACTTCATTCCTTTTAACTCAAAGCAGCTCTTTGCCACACACCCGTAGAAAGCCTATAAGCTAAAGTGAACAGAAGTATTACAGATAGCGTTAAGTTAAAAGCAAACGAATGAGAAAAAAACCTGCTGGGCAATTGTCAATGAACTGCTGGGGTTGACATCTAGAGCTTTCAACGCTTTAAAAATGATCTCCATCAAAGCGTCATTTCTTTTTTCATAAGTGCTACTAACTTTAAAGGACTCATCACACCTCTCGCCCCAGATCTCTGTATAACCCACCACCATCATGTCAAGATGAGAAATACCAGTTTGTTAGGGAAAGGAAATGAGATATTAAGTAATACCAAATAGAGATGACTGTCGTGCTCTGCACATCCAGCACAAGATTTGTGTTTAAGAAAAATGATGAAGAACCTAGATTCAGATTGGTGCCATGGAAAATATCTCTATACACAGGAGGCTTAGATTGACACTAATGTCAGCTGAGGTAGCCTGGATTTTTGGAGCAATGG
>NW_015620213.1:0-1505 GCF_001515605.1 Sinocyclocheilus anshuiensis
ATAGCATTAGGCAAATTAGAACGCGATGAAGGAGCAAAACAACACTCTGGAACATGTTAATTAGAAACTTTCAGGCATCACAGATACGGAGGGAGATGGAATTGACCTGAAAAGAGTGTTTAGATGGCGTTTAGATGGTATCTCTGATGCAAACACCAATAAGTCTACAAATTCTAGTGACTTAGTGAGGTTTGGCTTATTGTTTCATGTGATGTGCATGTGCTAATCATTGAAAGACAAGAGAATTTGGTGTTGATGATTACGAATTAAAACTACAATGCATATGACATGATCTTATTTTCATACTTGCTTAACATTTTCTATCGCTGCTACCTACCGATTTTAAAATAACATGGCATGTTGATTGAACAACATTCCTGACAACTAATTAGATTTTATGGTCACACTATACACCAGTCTATCATTTCCCTGTGCCTGGAGGGCCAGTGTCCTACAGAATTTAGCTCCAATCTACACCAACACACCAGCCTAGAAATTTATAGTAATCTTAAAACCTTGATTAGCTGTTCAGGTGTTTTATTTGGGGTTAGAGCTAAACTTTTCAGGAAGATTGCCCACCAGGAGTAGGATTGGACACCCCTGCATTAAGGGTTATGTTAGGATTTGGGTTATGAGTAAAAGGATCGGGTTAGAAATTTAGAATTTTTTTACATGAATTTATTCCAGGACCAACAAAACATGTTGACCTTAGAACATGCCTTGCTCTGCAAAATCAAGGTGTGCTGAAGTGTTCATTTGGATGGTTTGCATCAGCTTGTCTTGCAGCAATGCAATGAGTCAGCCTTACTTAATCTTGTTTGAGAAAAACAGATCAACATCGTAAATGACACCTTAGAAATATCGAAATATTTGTCACCTTAAACCATAATGCAAGAGCTTTGTTCCTGAGAAACAGCAGTGATGCACGAGAACTGTTGTCCGTGGAAGGAAACAAGCTCTGATGAGCTCGGATGAGCAAAAGCAACCCTTTATTTGCCTCGTTTGTGCAGCACCAGAGACACTCGGCTGGACTGCAGTGGTTATCGATGTGGGCAGCAGTATTTAGTCGATACCTGAAGCAGTGCTCCGGCTGAGATCTCTACCGACTCGTGTAACACCTGTGTTCTGGGTGGGTTGCAGGTCATGGTAGTGATTAAACAACAAAAGCTTTAAATCCAGTCTTGACTGTTTTGTTTGAACTGACCTTTTATGATTTAACCAAATGTAACTTGAACTTAAAAGGATTGAGACATGTCAAAGGCAAAGTCTAAATTCTTAACCATTATGTGGAGACATCATTCTTTGATCTGTTTTTCACAGATCTTCACTTATTCTTTCTCCATTTATTTGGTCCACCTGAGTATCTCAGTGCTCTAGGGTTAAAAAAAAACAAGGGTGCAATGACAAATTAAAGTTGAATCAAATCCAAACTGACAGTGGTTTTGTCTCTGATCAGCGGGTGAGATTGAGTGTGATGGTGAAGAGTTACCTGTGGGCTGACAGTC
>NW_015620214.1:0-1500 GCF_001515605.1 Sinocyclocheilus anshuiensis
TCAGAAGTTTAGAAGGAACATTGTATTGAGATGTCTGAAATGCAAAAAGTCTGAAAATGTCTGAAAGTCTGAAATGCAAGTGAAATATGTATTATATTCTCTCCTCCTTCATACATACCTTTACACCAGGGGTTGAACAGCATGTAAATGTCATTGCAAGGGTTGCATGATGAAGTGGCCTTGCCCTTTGGGCCGCAAGTCACAATGGTGAGGCTGTATCGTCCAATACAAGCAGTTGGAAGGGAGTACACACACAGTTTGATCCGGTTTTGTACCCGTTCGACAATCTTAGCCTCCCAACGACATTTCTTGAATTCATCCACTAATGGCACAATCACCAGAGTGCCATTGCAAATTGATGGAACATTACCTGTGAAATAAAAACAACAAGAAATAACCAGGGTTATCATCATAATCTAAAACTATAAAAAAAAAATATATATATATATATATATATATACACGTTACTTAAAATAAAATATACATTAACTATAATATATATATATATATAAAAAAATTTGTTTTAAGTATAAAAATAAAATATAAAAAAAACTTTCAGTTTATTTCAGTTAGTTGCCAAGGCAGCATTTACATTTTATTTTTATTTTTTTTAGTTTATAAAGTAATAAAATAACTAAAAAAGTAAATACAAATTAATTTAAAAAATAACAAAAACAAGAGAATTACTAAAACTTTAAAATGAAAATTAAAACAGAAAATACAAAACTAATTCAAAATAGTATATTAATGATACTAAAATAACACTGGAAATAACAGTGATGGTCTTAGAATCACATCATCGCAAGACTGATCGAAAGGACTTAACCGACCAAGTCTCAGCTCCAGGTGAAGTTGGTCACATTTTGGATTGAATGGCCGGGAAAGCTCAATCCACATCTGGAAACACTGTCCTCTACGGACAATGAGATGATCACTGCGGAAACAACTGGTGTGATGCTCCTGATGATTCTGACACTTCCAGGATTTCATCTGGTCTACACAACGAACCTGCAGAACCAAATCTGAGAAAAACCAAGCAGAGGAAATCAATTAGGAGCTTTAATGAACAAATTTCACAAAATGCAGCTCAGGCCAAAGATCTACAACTCTTACCTTCGCAGGTGTGCACGACCTGGCAGTCATCCGCACAGTCCTTGAGGACAACTTCCTTGCAGTCATAATCACAGCGTGGCTTCACATAGTCGCAAGGGATGGTGCAAGGGTTGTTGCATGGGTTGACACAAGGATTCACAAAAGGAATCACGCAAGGATTGACTACAGGCTTCACGCAAGGATTGATGACAGGTTTCACGCAGGGATTCACACAAGGATTGACGACAGGTTTCACGCAAGGGTTACTGTAAACCGGCACACAGCCAGACCCGCTCCAGAAACTGTCAGACTCCAGTTTAATGCCTGGGAAACGGCCGATGTTGCAGAAGTTGTTGTACAGGCCATACTTTACGAGAGACATGCTGTGAGGTGCAAAATAGAAAGAAT
>NW_015620215.1:0-1505 GCF_001515605.1 Sinocyclocheilus anshuiensis
GTATCGGCCAAAATGTTCATATCGGTGCATCCCTAATTTTTTACAAAATTTAAATGAAGATACCTTTAAAGAAAAATTACAGACCATTCTATAGTTAACAAACTTTCTAGGGTGACTGGTCAAATCAAGGCATTGTAAGGTGGCAATGCCACAAAATAGAAAAAAACAAGACTGTATTATGTCTGCTGACACAAAGTATACAGTTGTAGTTTGTGCAAATGCATTTATGCTACTTCTGAGCAGCATTAAACAATTTAATTAAATGCCAGTTCAGAAGCTATTCTGACTGAGCCACCTTTGCAGTGCAAGTTTGGAACCAGTCTCATATTATCCCTATGATTGTAAGTGCAATATAGAACTCCAGCAACATCAAATACAATGTTGCAAATATACATCACAAGGGCAAAGTAACATTTCTGTAAACATTTAAATAACTTCGTTTGAGATATGTAAACAACCTGTCTGATCATGTAGATGGCTGTAAATGGCACGTTAACTAACATTCAGCTGATTAGGAGAAGAGCTGTATTCATATTAATAACACATGAAAATGGTCGCTATGTGTAACAACACTTCAACAACCACAATTCCTGCAAGTCAAGACCCCTAAACGGCGCGCAACACACGGATGAGAGGGCTAAACAAAACTGTGTCCATTTCTGGTCGAAAAACGTAAATATACACGCCACGCTTTAGCCGTCTTAAAAGGTAAATATATGAACATATAAACAAAAGATCTGTAAAATACAGAATCGAGTGAGCTTTATTCAATTGTGTTGATGCTAACTGGGTTAGCTTACCCTTCCTAGCGTGTGTATCCCAACAGCTCTTTTGCGGATTTACTCTTTTCGCCGTGCATTAACTTAAATGAACAGAAAACCAACAATAGGATGTTTACAGCTTTTTTCCTATTCCAGAGGCATTTTAGTATAATTTTATTTGAACATAAATTTTCCGGTCATCGAAAACCGCGCAATGAGCCTCAATGAACGCGTTTGGCCGATGACGATTCTTCGAGCTGACCAATCGGTTTTTGCGTGACGAGTGAGTGGCAGTTGAAGTGAGCAATTGGATGCAAGCCAAAAAACTTGAGCACGCCCCCACAATGCACTGCCTGCCCTGCAGGACTACACTGCACAGCACAAAGTGAATCAAACACAAGTTAGCTCCATAGAAACAATCGTTACAACTAAAGTATCTATGAAAACAATTTATTGAAATACTGACCATACTAACCATTAACTGACAGCTTAGTATTAATGAATACGAAACTTTTTTTTCAGATAAAAAGAGGTGTTAGGCCCATAGCCATAACCAATGCAAGAACACTGTTCACATATTATTACTTAAACAAGGATTTCATTGTTGACTTTTTTTGATGAATCCTTTTGTTATATAAAGGTCACATTAAAACTATCCTGCATGTTTTTTAATATAATTTATGTTAAAGGTGCATTTCAGTATTTTTCTCACATTAAAATATTTTAAACATAAACAAATGAATA
>NW_015620216.1:0-1411 GCF_001515605.1 Sinocyclocheilus anshuiensis
ATTAACCTTGTTTTGGGCTTGACTCCTTGATGACTGGTGCAAAGAAAGAAAGAGAGAGATCATCTGAAGTCAGACATCATGCAACTCTTTACAGAATTTCTGCAGGTTTTATGAAGCTAAACTTGAGATTTTTTGAAAAAGTAAAAAAATCAAGGAATGAATACTAGAATGAAATAACTTTTGCTGTATCTCCTGATCACACAGCAAAAGTGATATTCTTCCTCAGTATTTTTGTCTTGTTTTCCAGTGCATATGCCTAAAGATTCTTAAAGCAAGAAACTGAGGAAGAATTCATATTTTGCAATGCATGAAACATTTAATGCCATGACTTTATCTGCTTTGATTTTAAGGCTTTAAATTGTGGGAGGTCGAATAAAAACATTTGAAACATTTCCTTTTAAGGCCAGAAAAACCCTGTGTTTAGGGGAAACATAATTTCAGTTTAGTAGATATTACTGTTTAATTCAGTACAGTATATCACAGAGAAATATTTACCTTAAAACAACTGTTGGTATTTCTAGTGCCAGAAAATATCAGAGGATAGATTCCCCTCAGTTTATATCGAATAAGCAGCCCCTGCAAAACAAGACACACTCCCAGCTCAGTCACATTATCATCATTCAAATGTACAAGGTACTTACGTCCATTCCTCCACAAATTAAGCTGCATTATCCTAAAGCATCATTTAACATGCTCAGTTACACAGAATTACCCATAGGAGGCTGTTATGGGTTTTTCAATTACATGATTATATCTTTGTCTGGACACAGTGTCTGTGTAAAGTAGTCTGGGTTAGATGGTGATTAGACTGTTCAGTGTTTACTAACCTTTGTGTGTAGATGTGAATGTCTCAATGTCATTAATAATGGCATATGATTGCATCACATTTTTGAATTAAAATGAAGAATTTAGCTTGACATGTCACCTTTTTGCAAAATCAGATATGAAGACTTCTACATGAATTAAAATGTTTAATACACAGCGTGATCCAAAAGTTAAAAAAAACACTACTGAAAATGTTTAAATAAAAAATACTTATTTTTTAATCTAAGTGTTTAAATTACATGTTATATTATCCGTCCGAACAGAAGAATTAACCCAAATTTCTAGATTGTGGTGTTTTTTTCTTCCTTTTAAAATTCTACTTTCTGGGTTAAAATTTGATTTCCAATCTCACATATTCAATATAGTCTCCGACTTTTGGACTCCACTGTATAGTTTCATGGAAAAAATTGAAGGGAAAATTGATCCAATTCTCCTGTAACACAGAGGTCATGTCTAGAGGTCAGGTCAAGTATTTAAAGGAATATACCTGTTTCAACACAAGTCAAGCTCAATCCACAGCATTTATGGCATAATGTTGACTACACACACACACACACACACACACACACACACACAAACAATATAT
>NW_015620217.1:0-1506 GCF_001515605.1 Sinocyclocheilus anshuiensis
AAAAAGGTTGACGTGTCATAACAAGTCTCAGGATTTTGATCATAGAATTGAAGATTGAAACTCAAAGAGAGAAATACACACCAGAAGGGGGGGGGGAAATACTACGTCGTTTAGCTAAAGGAAGTGAAAAGATACTGTCCACATTAAAAGAAGAACTTCACAAACATCAACACGAAGGTCTGCAGTTCAGCATTTCGGTAAGTATCGTTAAATGTCATCTTGCCCATTCACATGTATAGAGTTGCTTGCTTTTAGAGACAGAACCACGCTCATGCCACAGACGCCAGCAGAGCTGTAGTTTATAGCATGCTGTTTTAGATGACTTTGAGAGAGGACCTGAGCTCTGCGTCTGCGAAGCTGGAATATTCTGGAGGAACATCTGCCTTTTCTCTTTCTTCACAGCAGGTCTTCAAAATGATTGCTTTTGTGCTACTTATGGCTTTTGTCTTGCCTCAAAGTCACTCAGTGGATTTAAACACTAAGCCTTGTCTGCCAGCGAGGTACAACAACGCTCATAATGTTTTCCTCAAGCGCCATATTCCCGAGGGGGTGCCAGAAACGGGGGACAATAACGCCTGGGAAACTTTCCTGAAGAAAATTAAAACGTGTGGCAGACCGACGCAGTCGTTCTTCCGTAACAGCGATAAACAGCGGGTTGAAAATGTGTGTTCAAAGGCCGGGGGTAAGACCCTTTCCGGTAACCTGTGTATCAGTAAAGAGAAATTCTCCTTCGTAACGGTGCGGATCGATGCCGAGGGCGCGTGTGGGATCAGAAACATCCGCAATGAGACCAAATACATCATCCTCGCCTGTGAACAGATAGGAGACGCCTGTCAACCCGTTCATTTCGAAGGAAACCCAGAAAGCACAGCGCCAAGCAAAAACCAGCTGGACTGCGGCTCTAAAGGGAGCTCGGGGACTAAAACTACCGTGATAAATGTGTTTACTCCTCTGTTTACTTCGGTAGTGATGCTTTACAATTTGTAAGAGGCAGAACTATATTTTTACTGCTACTTCAGTATGTTAAAAAAGCATGCACTTCTTTGTTGTGTTTATATTTGTTTTTTAACATTTGTTATAATAACATAAGGTTTGTATTCATATTTGTGCATACAATAAATCGACATATTGGAAAGCTGTTACCTCAAAAACTGAATTATTTAATGGCATGACAATGAATTGCACGGACCTTATTCCATATGGACCATATTTTATTCATGAACAAAAGTCGCTTTTTTTTAAATCCATGCAGGCTTTATGTGTTTGGTTTAAATTTGCTGAATGGTTCTAATTTGTCTCATAAGGTTCCTGAAAAACAGGTGGTTCTGTGTTAGGAAGTTAAGGTTGAACAGAAACCATAACCGAGATGACGATACGAGAGAACTAATAAACAGCTTTTTAAAAATGCAGAAGTGATATGTTGTAATATTGGGGGCATATAGGACAATATTATTGGGTCATGATCTTTCATAACATGGCATGATGAGATTAAGGACTACTGTAACA
>NW_015620218.1:0-1505 GCF_001515605.1 Sinocyclocheilus anshuiensis
ACTTAAACAGTACAGCCAGCAAAGAAACATACAGATACATGCATGCACAACACAGACATGGCTAACAGAGAACATGACACATTAGAGCTGTGAATGAACTAAAAAAATGACATCTGAGACAAAGCGCTTCCTGAAAATATACATCTGATTATATTGCTCTTAAACATGCAAACAAAAATGTTAATTTTACTGTATTCTGTATAATATAACTGTTTCTAGGGCAAAAAGAGATGTTTTCTGTCAGTCTAAATAATGTGAAAGACTGCATGCGCAAATGATGGAAAAAACCGAACAGAATCATCCGCTCGAGGAAGATGAGGCGTGTTTTAAAAATGTCATCAGTGCCTTAAGAGACGATATTTAAAGGTCAAGTGTGTAGTTTATGCAGCAAACAGAATTTTTTTTTTTAAATAATGACTGTGTCCAAACAGGTTTAAAGGCTTCAAAAGTTTGGGGTCAGTAAGATTTATGCATTTTTTTTTTTTTAAAGAAGACTCCTATGCTCACCAGGGCTGTAAAAATACAGTAAAAATATAGGAATATTGCCTTTTTTGTATTGTGTTGCATTGTTTATATATTTTGTTCTGTAAGTTGTTACAAAAATCTTAAAATAAAATAAAACAGTAATATTGCTAAATATTTGTACAATTTAAAATAACTTCTCTATTTTAATATATTTTAAAATTTATCCTTCAGAAATAATTCTAATATGCTGATTAGCTGCTCAAAAACATCTCTTATTATTACTAATATTGAAAACAGTTGTGCTGCTTAATACTTTTGTAAAAAAAAAAACACGGATTTCAGGATTCAAAGATGAACAGAAAGTTCAAAACAACAGCATTAATTTGAAATAAATATTTTTTTTTTACTTTATAAATGTCTTTACTGTCACTTTTCCCCTTCTCAATTTAATAAATGTATAATGAATAAAATTATTGATTTCTTTAAAAACTCTAGTTTGTTACTTTCCTTATTTGTTTTATTGCTTGTAATTATTTTATTTTATTTATTACTGATTTTACTTGTATTAATTATTCTTAATTTACATAATTTAATCCTAATTTAATTACTCTTGACTCATTGCGAAATTAATTATATTTAGTAGTTTAGTAGTATTTAATTCATATAATAAGAATATTATTTAATATATTTCTTAATTATTTAAAAAAAGGAGTGTGTTCCTTAGCATATTTTTTTTTTCTTTAGGAAAAGTGACATTTCTATTTGGTTTTGGTATCGTGACGGCACTAGTGAGTTGTATTTTGCATTAAACATGGGAATTAATTTTTCACTTGATTCTTGAGTCTGCAATTCGTTTCAATTTTCCTTTTTACTCTCGTTGTGAACAGGCCTTCACCGCAGTAGAGAGGATGGTCATACTTTAGTTTGGGGACCAATTCTCACTATTAACTAATAACTATTAACTAATTACTAAATATGCCTTTTGCCTCAAACTGTTAATTTGCTGCTTATTAATAGTTAGTAAGGTAGTTGTTAAGTTT
>NW_015620219.1:0-1506 GCF_001515605.1 Sinocyclocheilus anshuiensis
GCTGCAGTGTGTTGACATGCAGACAAATGCAAATAGAGTAAACATGTTTGAGTGTTTACATCTCAATGAGAAAAAACAATCTCTCATCCTTTGTCAGAACGGGGGCTAGCAGGGGAAAGAATTTCCAATAGCTGTTGAGATGCTAACGGTCCTGTGAGTGAGATAAACAGCGCGGAACAATAGAGTTATCAATGGATCTTAGCAGTCACATAGGAAGTTTTGTAGGAAAAGTAGCATGACAAAATGTTTGTTCTGACAGTGATCCCTTATCAAGAACAAAAACAACTAAAACAACAGCATCTGCAGCTCTATGTGTAGCTCTGATGTGCTTAAAACGAATGGCGAATGTAATTATATGCTAACGTGAAAAACCATTGGTATAATATTTAAAAGCCTGTTTGGCTATTTTGAGATAAAATAATGATGACTAAAACATAGTTAGCTGAAATAGCTAAATTTGGAAACCTTATAAATTCTATTAGAATTCAAATTATAATATAATAACTTATATTTATAATTTAAAAAATGCTAAATGTGGGCGCTGAGTTTGTGGCAACTCTTAGACGCATTACTTTAAACAAGCAGGTTAAAATTAACCAATGTCGCTAATGTACTTATGGTCTATTACTCAATACTTGATTGTATCTATTGTGAACAGATTGGACCCCCTCAGAGAGGTTAGGCTATCAGACGGAGAGGAGCCCTCTCCGTGGATCACAATGAAAAGTTTGGAGCTCCTGTGAGCATGTACTATATTGACAGGCCTCTGCTGGATAGCTAAGTTAGCCATAGTAGCATATGCTGCATTCAGTGCCTCCTAGAAAGACTCTACTTACAGGAAATCAGAATTTGGATGTGTGTTAAGTGATTTTAGTTTGAATGAATGAACTTGCTGAACCATTTTTGCATTTTGTTCTCTCTCGTTTTCACTTCTCGGCAGACTTTTAGTGCTAATGCAACATAATGAAGAGCAAAGTAAGCTCATTAGGTGTGTAATTGATGTTCTGTCTGTGTATTTTATCATTCTCCTGCAGCTACTGGGAAATGCTAAATGGTAGTGTTTCTTCATCAACAGTACACAACATGTGCATACAACATTCACAATACTTTTTTCTGCATTTTTTTTGTATTAACTTGCCCCCAACTCAGTCAGTTAATATGATCATTCCAACATGACTTGAACACACCAATAGAACAGAATTAAAATGAAATTTAAACTTTAATGAATACATTTAAAGGGATAATTTACAAAAAGATACAATTATGCCATTGTAAATTATTAACTATATGAATATAAATACATACTGTACTACCTTTCAGAAGTTTGGGGTTGGTACGATTTTTTTATTTTACTGTTGTTTAAAGAAATTACTTATGCTCAACAAGACTGCATTTATTTAATAAAAATACAGTAAAACTGTAATATTGTCAAATATTATTGCAAATAACTATTTTAATTTTAACATATTTTAAAATGCAATTTATTCCTGTGATGCAAAGCTGAAT
>NW_015620220.1:0-1506 GCF_001515605.1 Sinocyclocheilus anshuiensis
TTTACTTGAGTATGGCTTTCAGGTACTTTATACACCACTGGTTAAGGCCACCTAATATAAAGTGGGACCAATAGTCTTAACAAGGAAATATAATATAATCTGTCTTTAGTTTGTTTAGCATGGCTATTACCTGTTTAAAGGTGATATAAGTATTTTTTTTCAGTGATAAAAGCTTTTTCCTTTTTTCTTTCCAATTTAATATGCAGAAACAGCTATACGTCAACTTGAAGTAAGCCATTTTTTAGATTGATTCCCCTGAATAGTGTAAACACTGTGATACTATCAAATTGACTCTATTTGGAACCACATGCCTCACTATGTCTTAGCCTCAAAGTTAAATGCAATAATATTCAATAGGCTATTATTATTTAGAATCATGCTTCTAAAATGATTGATATAATTTATTTATATTATTTATAATCATTTTGTTAGACACTTTGTCTGATTTGTCTTATTTAAGGCCGGAGACACAATAAAAATATTTGATTCTCAGCTTAAAATTTAAATAGAATAAAATGTATTATTATAATTATTTACATACATAAAATAAAATAGAATAAAATAATATATAGGTGTTTTTGAACAAACGTTTACTGAATGATTCAATGACTCACTCATAAAGACTTGTTTCATTCCTGAATGAATCAGTTGATTGTCTTTATGAGTGTTCCTAAATGAATACGCATTTTTTAACAAATTGGTTGAGTGAATGACTCATTGACTCATTCATAAACAGAGTTACTTGTTTCATTCCGCAATAAATCATTGTGTGAAATCAGTTTATTGAGTGATTCAGTGACTCACTCACTCATTCATAAAGACAGTCACTTGCCGCTTCCTATTAGTGTAATGAGGTAATCTGCAGAAAGAGTCACTGAACTCCAAACAATCTACACTGTTTCCCATTGTTGTAATTCCTATGTAAATAACATTAAAATACATTTATGCCTCTGTGAGACGTCAAAGAGTCCAGCCAAAAAATTGTCATCATTTAGTCATCCTCATGCCATTCCAAACCCAGACTTTGGTTAAAGACTTTGGTTAATCTTTAAACACAAATTAAGATTTTTTTGAATGAAACCTGAGAGGTTTCTGTCCCTTCACTGAAGTCCAGGTAACCAAAACTTAGAAGATCCAAAAGGATCATAAAGGCATCGTAAAATAAATCCATACGAAGAGTATTGTGAAAGGATACAACTGCTTTATATAATAAATACATTAAAATTAGGCTTTTATTCACATATAAACACACATACACACACAAACGAATGAGGGTGAGTAAATAATGACAACATTTTTCTTTTTGGTTGAACTGTATATTTGCTTCTTGATTAAATAGCTTCAGACAGTCAAATTTAACCATAACATAATTGGCCAATATCACCATAGTGTGTTTTTTTTTTTAGTTCTTCCTTATAATTTAATCAGTTTAATATGCATCCTTGACCAGATTGTGTGTGCGTGCATGATTGTATAGAAACAGCTTATATTTATGTCTTCCTTGTG
>NW_015620222.1:0-1507 GCF_001515605.1 Sinocyclocheilus anshuiensis
CCTGCAATTTATGGCACGTAACGTCCCCTACAGCTGTCTAACAACTTAACAACTCTTTCCCCCTTCCCCTCTGCTTTACTCTGACTCTTTAGTTCTGTCTCTTTTCACTTTAGTAGCTTATTAATGGTGGAGTAACACAATTTATTCTCTCTCCTTTCAGATTCGAGTAGATGGTCCTACCTATGGGGCTTTACAGTATGAAACCATCCAAGTTGTCGACAATGGGCAGATCCTGCGAGACATGGCCTTCTCTTCAGATCAGCACTTCTTGTATGTGATGTCAGAGTCACAGGTGAGTCACTGTTATCATTTGCCCAAAATGCATCACGATTTACGCAGCACGTGGAAGCTGGGAAAAAAGGAGAGATGAAATTATACCAGAATTTAGGGGTTTCACTTACTGTAATTACAGCCTGAGAGGTGCGCTTGGACAGCCAAAGAGAGGGAGGAACATTTTACATTATAAACAATGACATGTGATGGATTGGTGGTTTGGACTTTCACACACTGTGTGTGTCCAAAAATACACACACAATTTACACATCAGGATATGCTGGCTCAAAATGGCCCAATCGGTGTAATGGAGTAGATCTGGCTCGGTCTTGGATATCTTTAGCACTACTGAAGCTTGTAAAGCTCAAAATCAGAAAAACACTACATGCACTTAGTGCTGTAAAAACACCCTTACGCAGATAACCTGTCATCAGGTTTGCAGCTCAGGCATTTCTTTTTGTGACATACATTTTTTTTTTTCATATTACCCAACACAGTGTTTTATGCCGCCTGTGTTGTGGTATACACTGTTTATCATTCGGTGAAAATATCATGTCTGCTGCATTAAATCAAAATAACACTTATTTATGTTAAGGTTATTTATGTGACTATTAGGTGTTTTAACCTTTGACCTCTGACCCCTAGATGAGGTTCTCCCCTCTTTTCTATAACCTTGAACACTCCTGACTGCACTTAGCAGGATTTAAAGCTTCTAGCTCTCTCTCACACACACATACTTACAAACACTTGAATATTATGGCAAATTCAAGATGACGTTTTTACCCACAAATCCTTTTACTTCAATACAAAGCTGCTGTAATGCCACACTCAGACCTGAAAGCGGATACTCAGCCAATGTCAACATTTATAGCAATGGCTATAAATCTGAAATCTCATTCAGTAAAATTCACTTCACTAGCAGTAAGGGTCAGTGGATGGCATCCTGGGATTTGAAGCACAGCTTAGGTGGAGCTAGACAATCACATTAGCTGGACACAGCTTTTAAATTGCCTAGTCTGCAAAAGTTACTAATGGATAGTTAAGTTTGTGACACCCTGTCTGTTAATAACTCAGCTAAAATAGGTTCACATGTACAGTTAGGTGTATTTTCGCAGACAAAATCTAGGAATTTCACGTGAGGGCAAAAGATTTCGCCACGCAGATTTTGCGACAATTCAAATTCACTGTGTTGAAATCAATACAGATGTTAAACTAGAATCTAGACTGTTTTAGG
>NW_015620223.1:0-1507 GCF_001515605.1 Sinocyclocheilus anshuiensis
GATATCTGCGTCAGCATTCTAGACAAGCACATTTTTACCTATAATAATGGTGGTGCAATCTATAAATACATATATATATTCTGAATCTGAATAAGCTTGATGCCTCTCCCTGTACTGCAACCATTTACTATTCACTGAGCTATAACTCTGAACATTTAGACTCTTAGGCACAGCAGTAATACATAACACTATACATACATGATCAGAGCCGCACCACTGGTGCCTTCTGTATTCATTCAATTTCAGCCCTATTTACCAAGCCAGTGGACTCTGCTGTTTATTACACTGAAGATCAACACTGTCATATTATTAATAGGGCTTTAGATTGTAGGATACAAAAAAAAAGATGTTTTAAAGGTTCATGTATAGAAACTTACAAAATATAACTAATGGATGATTTAATATTTGCTGTTTATATAGCAAGAGCAGGAGACTATAACTATTACCACTTCCCAGGAGTATTTCAATGCCTTGGTGTCTCAGCAAACAAGACAAGTGGAGATTGATGGTTTGTTTCCAATGACTGTTTACACTCAAATGAATGAGGGTGTTTAATTGGTCAAGCCGACATTTCCAAAGAAAGAATTCAGACAGAGCATATGAGCAAAACTAACATATATATTATGTTTGCTCATATATCTTTATCATGGACTGAGCAAATGCTCTTTATGAATTGTCATTAAACAGGTGCTTTAAATAAACCTTTGCATTTAATTGAATGTGCAAAGATGAAATTGATATCCTTGTGTAAATACTGTGATGTGTAAGCATGTATTTGAACTGCAAAGATACTGTCATGTTATGAGTCACCAATATGATGTGAATTTAATAAGATGTATAATTAAAACCACACTATGTGAAAATAGCATTTTTCAAACACATTCTCTGAAACTCATGTAGAACATAAAAGTCATGCAACCAATGGGGAACAATGGCCTAAAGAAGGAAAAAGAACTAATGTGAGTGAGCAAAGGACTCTGTCAGCACACTGACAGCTGAACGAATCGTTATTGAGTGGATTTCCAGGGCAAAGCTACTGTAAATTTCCATTCAAAGCAAAGCAAAACTCATTTTTATTTTAGAGGTTCCCTTTAAAGGGCTTTAAAAGATATTATTTAAATACCAAAACTGAGAAATGCCTAAGCAAGCAAATGCAGCAGTGGACTAGATAAATGCTTTTGTCCAAGGAACAAGCAAAGAGGTTTGATTGAAACATAATGGCAGGATGCAGTGAACCCTCAACATTTATCCCAATTTCCCTCTGGACTATTTTCCCTTAAATTTTACAACCAAGGCTCATTGAAAAACATGACTGTAGATATGTTTCTGCAAAGTTATATTACATTGCTTCTTGCATTACTTTCAAAGTGAAATGTCCAGTGAGTGTTAAAAGCGGTTTTAGGTTTATCTGAAACAGATAAATGTGAATCTGGCAACGTTTCACCTTGGTTGTTCTGCACTCTAAAAAATGCTGGGTTCAGCCTGTTGGGTCATTTTATTGGGTTAT
>NW_015620224.1:0-1506 GCF_001515605.1 Sinocyclocheilus anshuiensis
ACTATCCCTTTAAGTGTGCAATTTCTAAACAAAATAGCAAACAAACTCAAATCTCAAATTCACCATTTATTGAAATAATGTTATATTCAGCTCTGTCCGGCTAAACAAACATTGCATTTCAATTAGTGAAGCCAGTGGAGCAGAAATAACACTATAACAGGAATGTCCTGTGAGAGATGGTTCAATAAACCAACCTTACTAATCTCACTAAGGAACATATCTTCCCTCAGTAGTATGTAAGCTTCATCAGCACAGCAGAAATTCACAGCATCAGTGGAGCCAGCGGCATTTGCTTTGAGAGTGCATGTTCAGCACAAATGACTTATTCTACTGAAATTCATTCAAAACCATGTGTACACTGAGAAAAGGCCACAGCCTTATAAACAAGAGTATGTGTCAGCCTTTAATGATTTGTAAAACTAAAGCACTTACAAACTCCTGCACTTTTATTATTTATATTTTTACTTTTATTACACGATTAAATAATAGACTAGAGCAGAGAGAAGGTTTTACTGCTTTATATGGAGCAAACAGGCACTGCTGCCGAAACATTTACACTGATTTAATATTTACCACAGAGGAGAGAGATTTTAAGGTGAACAATCAAAAGCACAGATTTAGTTTTTTTTTCTATAGTTTGTTTAATATACAAAAGGATGAATATGATTGACAACAATCTCGCATCCTAAATCATGCCTTAACACTGAGGATTATTACATACAGTACTTCTCGTGTTATTGCCTGCTTCAGATTAATCACTTCTTGTATTACTCATTTATATTTGGATAAAAGCATCTGCTAAATGAATAAATGTAAATGTATTTAAAAATGTCTTGTAATGAAATTTAGACTAAACTTTACAATTTATTTAATTTGCTATAGAATGGAAATTCGGTTTTGGATTTGGCACAACTGGCACAGATGAAAATCAAGGAAATACAATCCTGCTGTCCACAAACCATATTTTTATATTTTCAATGGATATGTTGCTGTGGTATTTAAATAAATAAATAAATAAATAAAATGCATAACTGAGTGAATCCCTGTGACATTATTTTCATTACAAAATATGTTGCTGTGGTATTTTACCTGTTTCTGGTACTGGAATCTCTCCGGTGACTGCAGGAGGGGGCCGGGCTCTGTGAGGTCACTTCCTGTGATTTGGGCGCACACTTTGTCTTCCCTCTCTGTCTCTCCATCTCCCTTGTCGATCATAATGCCCAGTTCTGGAATGTTCTCCAATCGTTCATACTGAAGAAACAAATAAGAGGGTAAGCAGGGAAAATGTTTACAGTTAACACCTTAGCATTCCTGTAAAATTCCCTGAAATGCCTAAAACACGCAGTGTACCGCGGGTACAGTGGAACGGTAACAGGTTAAAGTTTAATCAAAACTTAATAATATTAAATAAAAATAAATAAATAAATAAATATTTTTTTAAATAAAACAAAAAATAAAAATAAATTTAAAGGGGTCATATGACGTTGCTAAAAAGAACATTATTTT
>NW_015620225.1:0-1506 GCF_001515605.1 Sinocyclocheilus anshuiensis
CTTAAATATGCAGGTTTCTGTTTGTTTAGTTTTGTTTTCCTGTCTGTTGTACAAAAGTCCCCCAGATGTATTTTGATATGAGATTTCTGTAAGAATTGCTCGACTCGGGAAGTCTAGCAGACGCAGAGAAAACGAACCTTACGAAAGAGTCCCAGAGTTCATATTTTGCTTACAAATTTATTCTATGTACTACTAAAAAAGCCACTAGAGCGGTCGGTAGAATCTCAGTGTGACACTATTAAACATTTAACGTACCCTTTTCTGTGATTACCAATCACTGCTGATGAAACACACACTAACCGGGAAAGACCAGGATGTGGAAGTGCTCATATTTTTGATTCATGTCGTTAACATTTTGCATTTCACATTTTGTTCTTCATTAAAAAAAGTCCATGGATGTTTGGTCTGGTGTGTGTATCTGTGTAGCTGTTGTGTTGTGTGTACTAGTTCTCGCTTTAACCAGCTAGACCACTAACTAGTGCTGAGCTGCTGCTGTTATTACGGGTTTACGCTGGTCCAGTGTGACTGAATAACACTTCTTGTCCTGTTTTGGGGAATTTTTGTTCTACTGTACATCAGCCAACATTCATAACCTTTGAAAATGTGTTTTTGATCACCCGGTTTTGTTTTTATTGAAGCTGATTGGTGTAAATGGAAAAAAAGTGCAGAAAAGCTAATGTAAAGGGAGATTTTGTAGTAAATTTCATGCCAAAATGCATTAATGTAAAATCACCATTACAGATCTGTTGGTGCTAAATGTGCATCAGTGTACAGTAATGATGATTAGCGTTAGAGAGCATTCAAAAGCAACGCAAATGTCAAAACATGGCAATCTGCAACCAGTGTAAAGTAAAACCCCTTTATTGAAGACTTTAAAGTCCACTTGGGGAAAGTCACAGTGGCTCCTAATAATAGCAAACCAGCGATCCTGTTTAACTTTCTCCCATAATATTCTTGAAAGTTCTGTGCAAATATAAAATGTGTAATAACCCCAGGAACAAGTGGCACAGAGATCTCAGGAACGAATGGCACTCGCTGTGTCTGCCGTGAGATCGTCTGGTTTGGGTTAAATGATGGAAAGCAGCAGACTTTCATTCTACACTTCTTACAGAGTCTGCTTTCAGCAATCTGACAGAAATGCAGTTAGGTCAGCTGATTTGGGACGATGCGTATCGTGACGCTTTGACTCGGTCAGCCAGTAAACCCACGCAAATGTCAGCGCGTACTGGTTTGAAAACGGCATGTTTGTGTGTGTGCAAAGACTTTTATTTTGTAATGTGAGATGGTGAGTGTTCAAACCGAGCGCTTGGGAACTCCAGGAACGCCGACGCGGTTCGGTGGCATCAGCACTCGTCTGGACGGCGCTCCAGCGGAGGCATGTAGCAGCTCCTGAAACGGCGTGGCTCTTCTTTGGGCTTTTCAAACCAGAAGAGAAGAGATTGAGAGGACCGATCACAGACGGGACGCTCTAGAGCAGATGAATGCACTGAAGCTGGTGTAAAGGTG
>NW_015620226.1:0-1494 GCF_001515605.1 Sinocyclocheilus anshuiensis
CACACACACACACACACGCACGTGCGCGCGCGCACACACACATACACACACAATCAAAAGTACTAATAAAATTAGTACTTTTAAAAAAAAGTACTAAAATACTAATTCTAATCATTCCAAATTATATTCATGTCTTTTTATTAAAACAACAACAAAAAGGCTTTGTATTGAGGCATAAGCGCATTTATTCAATCTCAATCACAAACAATACAGTCAAGATCACGTTTGCATTTATTACAGTTCATCATGAGAAGGTTTGATGGCAGATTTAGTCGCAGCAAACAGCATGTGAATCAACACAGACTGGCTGCATCACACTTTCATTTGAGCAGAATATCTCAATAAACTCAAACTTATATGATTGTAGATGACTTCAGATCATCAGTGCTGTTTCTGCAGTGTTGAGAGTGAATAAGAATGGCTGCCAGGTTGAGAAGATAAATTAAACACAGGGAAGAGAACGTGTCCTTTAAGAGAGGGATTTAAACGGTTAAACTGCAAGCATGAAAACTTGTGGAGGTCTACATTTTTCCTCCTCTTTTTTTGTTGAAGAAAATCTAGAGAGATTTTGAATTTGGAGAGTTTTAATCTTTTAAACTACATTTTAGCCTCATCTTGTTTCATCAAAGACAGTGCATGTTGATATAGTCACAGTTAGTGTTTAATGATGTCGGTGTCGTGGAAAAAGGTTGTCAATGAATATTTTTTTTAGCCATAGTTTCGTTAACTGCTGCAGAATCCGTGTTCAGTCTGTCTGTCCATGTGTGTATCTGTGGTTCTGTCTGTGGGTGTTCAGCAGCGATGAAAGACTCTCTTTGTGTCGGCCTGCTCCCTCTCTCAGTGTGTTTCTCTCCCAGAATGCCTCACTCTCTTTCTCCAGGCTGGATCGTCAGGATTAAAACCCTCTGCGGCGTGTGTGTTTGTTTCAGAGCGTTGTGTCTTCACTGGATTACTGCTAGTAAACAAATCATCTCTATCTGTCACGGTGTTGCGTAACTGTTTGATCTGATTTTCTGATGCTTATTGCAATAAAAGCTTGAAAACAAACAAACAATCCATCATGACAAACTGCAGCGCTCAGTCTGATCTCCTGCAAACATCTCTCATTTCTTCAGAGGATTTTATATACGTATGTGTGTGTGTGTGTATAGATGGATGGATGGATGGATAGATAGATAGATAGATCAAAACATCACAGAGATATGAAGTTAAACATGCAAAAACAACATGCAAAAGCCACCCAAAACATGCAAGGTCCAGCATTTCTAGTCAGCTTAATCATAACAAACCACAAGGCCTTCACTGAACTGATTGTACTGGTGTCAGTCTGTTGTCAACATACAAACCTACATCCTAAATCCTACTGGAAAATTCCATCCCCACCCAACACACACACGCTCACACACACACACACACAGACTCACACAGGCTCACACACACACAGACTCGCACACTCACACAGACTCACTCACACACACACACACACACACACAC
>NW_015620227.1:0-1509 GCF_001515605.1 Sinocyclocheilus anshuiensis
GTCTGGAGGGAGGGAGGGAGGCACAGCATATGGAGGTGTGGAGGAGTGTTTGTACACCAAACAAAGAAAATGAGAAACTGTTGTCCACAATGGCGCACAGGCTCCAACCTGAGCAAAAGACAAAGACAGAAAGGAGGTGTGGGGTGTGTGTGTCTTGAGACTATGAAAACGAGTCCTTGGTTTGGGCGACGTTGTCTAGCACTGCCTCGGGCTGAAGCAAGATAGTGTTACAGTCAGAAAACAAAGGTCGCATACACAAACTCTGTGTTATTACATCCAAACTTTTGTTGGGTTCACCCTTTACTGGCTGCTTTGTGTAGGTAGGTTGTGGATAAGCTGCAGCACCTGTGTGAATGTAAATGAGACTGTTCTCTAATAGAATCCAGAGGCCTTGACTGGCTGTCACAGGTCATAAAGACTTCATAATGACTGCTGGATTGCGGCGGGCTGCAGTAAAGGTGCTATCAGTGTGCTGTTGCTAATGGGCCGTGTGGACCCAAAATAACCACGCTGTGCTGTTCCCACATCACTTCTGTTCTGACTCTCAATCACACGCTGAATAACAAAACGGCTCTTTATGCAAACCACTCCCCACCCCCCAAACACACAGAGGGAATATTCAGTCTACAGCACTGCTGTGTTTGCGCTGTCTTTCTTTCTACCTTTCTTTCTCTCTGCATTTTTTCTACATTTTTCAAATTATTTTGCTTTCTTTCGCCATTTCTTTCTGCTTCTTTCTTTCTGCATTTATTTCTAAAATTCGTTCTCTCTTTTTTCTACATTTCAGATTAGTTTTCTTTATTACTTTCTTTTGGCATTTTTTTCTGCTTATTTCTTTCTGAGTACGTTCTGCGTTTCTTTTTTTCTTTCTTTCTGAATTTCTTTCTAAACTGCTTTATTTTTTTCTGCATTTCATTCTACATTTGTGAATTTCTGTCTTTATTTCATAAAAGGCAGAAAGAAATGTAGGACTATGCACAAAAAGACAAATTAAAAATACAAAATTGCAGAAAAAAATGCAGAACTGAAGAAATTCAAAAAGAAAGAAATTAATTTCATTCTGCCTTTTTTCTGAATTTCTTTATTTCATAAAGAATAATTCATAAAGAAAAAAAATAATTTCTTTAGTTCTGTATTTCTTTCTTTCTGCAATTTCATATTTTTTCCTTTATTTCTTTTTCCCATTTCTTTCTTTCTGTATCTTTCTTTTTGCATTTCTTCCTAAATTTCTTTCTGCCTTTCTTTTTTCTTCATCTTTCTTTCTGCATTTCTTCCTAATTTCTTTCTTTCTGAATTATTGAATTTCTTTCTTTCTGCATTTCGATCTGTATTTCTTTATGCATTTCTGCATTTTTATTGCCTTCAGTGTTTCTTTCTGCAGTTCTTTCTGTCTTCATTTCTTCAGCTTGAATGATATAAATGATATTGATAGTGCTGAGGTTAGGTATGCTATCACTTTTCTTGCCTCTGATTTTCACCGCAATGTCCGAACTGTCCTGAGCGCCTTCG
>NW_015620228.1:0-1507 GCF_001515605.1 Sinocyclocheilus anshuiensis
TAAGTATAGAATTTTTTGTTTTATTTCATTTTAATTTTTGAATGTATTCCATGCAGTAACAGTGTAAATGCATTTTACCCGTGACTGAACTTTGAAGCATGAGTCTATTGACAGGACTGGATGTATTTATAATGACAATCCCATGACAGCTCCCAATAGCATGTGGATTGGCCAACAGCCAACATGCGAGTGTCTTTATACCATATTGAAGGATCATCACATTGTCTCTCTGTTAATGCATTTAATTCCAACTGAAGAACGTCATCAAAATGTGTTTCAGAAGAGAGTGCACTGCAAGCTTGGGGCACTTGAGGACATGCAAGCAGCAGAAGCGAGAACTGTGCGTGAGGCGTTTGGGATATTACAGACTATGAGAATGAATCGTCCAACCAGCGTATCTTCAATTCCATTTTTGTCTTCCCACAATACACTGAATTTGAGGAGAATAATACCTTCTGCTGAATATTAAGACTTTCATGATCTCCCAAGGCAATTCTGGGCAAAGCATCAACATTAATCTGAATCTAACCATTTGAGGAATGTTGCAGCAAGTGCCCTTGATGTGAACTGCCTATCATTTTTTTCTGAGGGGGAACTGGAATGCCTTGCTGGAGAAACATTTTGGCATTTTGTCAGTATCAATATGTCCTGTTACCTTGAATTTTCTGTCAACTGCCTCTGTGGTATCCTGCGAGAGAAACATACAATAGTTTGTGGGCTTTTGCTCTCGTTTTCATCAAGAGGGATCAAACCTTGAACTTGTATAGTACAAAAACTCCCTACAGTGACCAAAAATATGTGAATCGGCTAATCACAAAGCACCACTGAACTGACTGCATTTAGCCAAAAGCAACACATATCAAATGTCAGAAAATCATTTGCAATTCTAATCCTATTGAACATCTTATGCGAAAATTCATTACTGTCCAAATAGCACTCGCTGGCCTGTTCCTTTTTACTTCTTTTCGCGACTGTTCCCTGGACACTTAATCTGCACTGCTGAGGATGTCAGGACATTTGCGGTTAGTTGCAAGTGACACAATCATATACCTGGATAGAGATGCTGGATGAACACGTTATGCCATGCCATGGTTAAATCTCTTGTTTGGACCTGTATGTACTTCCTCTTCCCTGCTTCTCCCTTCTAGCATCCAGGCTATTCAATACGGCAATGCAATGCAAACATCTTTACAAATGACTGTGTTACTCTGGAAATCTTTTTGAGTCCTGCTATGTGTTATGTCTCCTTATATAACGAAGACTACTAATAATCTGAATATATACACAAAGAAAAGTATATGTGTAATGCTTTAAGCAAGATTGTAAATACATGTATCCACTTTTGTTGATGTTGTTTTATTGGAACTTTTCTGGACATTTGTTTGTAATTAAGTTTATTTTTATATCCGTGAATATGACATGCAATTCTGGAAAAGGGAGTGTTGTGACTGGAAAATGCATGACGAATTTGAAATCAAAACACAAGACGCTGTGACAGAGGAATTTA
>NW_015620229.1:0-1509 GCF_001515605.1 Sinocyclocheilus anshuiensis
GATAACAGTTTAGCTTCAGAGATCAACATCAATTTCCTGCCTTTATCCTTTGTTCTGGATCTCGAGACCTTTCAGATGTATGCAAAGGTGAACATAGGTCTTGACCTTGTCCTGAACTTTGGGATCATCAAAGAATCCTGAAAATATATATATTGCCGTTTCCACAAATATATTAAGCAGCACAACTAATTTTAACATTATAAGAAATGTTTCTTGAGTTCCAAATCAGCATAGTACCATGTGAACTTGAAGACTGGATTAATGGCTGCTTCGTAAAGACTTGTACGTTGCATAAGCTGTGCATACCTTAATATTTTTGTTTTAGATACTGTCAGTACATCCATATTGTGCATTTCAATGTATATACAAACATACAAAATTGTTTCATAGTCTTGACTGCAGCTGGTGTTGTGGCCTTGAAAGACCTGACTTGTGTTTTGTTCTTTGCTAGAGTTTTGATCTCACTTACAATCTTTAGCTGCATGGTCTGTATGGCTTGTACAAATAAGGTCAGTCGAGTTGGAACCATGGGTGCCAAGCAGGCTGTGATTCATTTTCCGTTTAGCCATTCGAGTGATTGAACAGATGGTGGTGCGGCCACAGCCTCCTGGAGCTGAACCCATTGACGACAGTACAGATAATTGTGGACCAAGAGAGGATGTCAAGAATGTTAATCGTTTCCAGGCTTAATATCCCAGTTTTTTACTGAGTTCATCCTTACCTCAGTCATATGTGTATACAGGTAGATCCCCAAATATAGTTTCAGTCTTTAAGTGAAAAGCAATAAGTAGCTGCAAGTTGCCCAAACAGATCCAGTGGAGGTTCAGGAAGCAGTTAGGTGAAATTGTGAAACCACACCTTCGGGTAATCACACTTCTCCAGCACCGCTTTCCAATAAGCAATTCAGGGCCGTCGTGGAAAAATATCCAGGTACAAAAGGTTTATTTACTCTATATATACACTGATTTGTCTAAGAATGAAACACTTGGCTGTTCATTAAAATCTTATTAACATGTTTATTGCTGTTGTGAATATCATGGCACTCGGCCTACTTGTTAGATTCACTCCAGCCAATGTGTAAAATGCCAAAGCATTCCATACGTTACAACATTTCAACAATATTTATTCTATTTTACATTTCAACTACCTTCATATTACCTCATATCCTCTATGTTAATGAGTTTAATGATATATTTTATGTTTGTTGTGACTTTGGGACTTGCCTGGTCATATAACTCAGTTACTTGGTGAATAAACTTTTTTTTATTGTAATTTTCCTAGTCTCCTCTCAGTCTCCAAGGCTTGAGATTTGGTCCTGCTACCCACTTATAGAACTCCTCCAGGGAGAAACTCTGGAAAACCTCCCTAAAACAGGACCCTTGGTGCTGGTGAAGTCTAAAGTATGGAATGTCAGAATATTGTTTGCTGCTTCTGGAATGCCGAATGTGAGCCAGCTCTGCTGTTGATTATTTGAAGGTGTTGAAGACTCCTCAAACTGCTGACAGAGCT
>NW_015620230.1:0-1509 GCF_001515605.1 Sinocyclocheilus anshuiensis
TTAAGCTCAAATTTAAGACCTTTTTAAGACCTGCACAAATACAAGTAATAGCATGAGCGGGCAGTGTCTATAGCACCATATTAAACTGTTAAATCACTGTAAAAGCATCACTTACAGTTCAGATACACGCTTTCACAAAAACTAAACGTTTTATAAAATGATAAGCTTTACATTTCAGCCTTTAAACCATTTTTAAGAAAATGGATGAGCCAAACGTATGAATTACTATATTAATGTAAACAATTATTAATAATACATTATTATATCAATTAAATAACATAAATCAGGGGTGTGCGATATTGACAGAAAATGATATCTGGATAATTTACAGGGATTTTACTGATAACGATAATTAGAGGATATGTTGCTGAGTGTTATTGTGCTGATATCTTATCTCTAATTGTGCTGACCGCTGACTCTGAATTGATTGATATTCTTCATATTCTGTGCTCAGTTCACAGCAGGGATAGAAATTAATCATTTCCAACCAGTTTTATGGGCATTTCTTCTAAAAGTGTGCTCCATCTCTTGAGTCAAATTCTTGCATTGGGGCTGTTACCGAGCAAATGAACTCAGGATCAACTAAATGAATCTGTGCAGCGCAGAGGAAACCCAGCAGCTGCGTCTGAAGCGGTGTTTAGATGTGTTTACACACGGTTTCATGCAGATCTGAGGACATTACACACTTTAACCTGCAGTGACAAACACATAAATACTGTTTGGATATTTTTCCTGTTGCTCAGAGACGCAGAACAGCTGTGGCTGTGTTTGGAATGATTTCTGTTGGAGAAATAGAGCAAAACGTGTCTAAAATGTAAGTCTCTTAATAAAACGTCTAGTTTATTGAACTGTTGTATAAAATCAAGATCACGTTTGTAATCATGCTGACTTTTGGAGAAAACCCCGGCACTTTTTGTGTGATATTAACTATATGAAATGATATAAATATATACATGTTCTGCAGGGCCGCGCAGAGAGCTGTGGAGGGGCAGGTGCTCAGAGTATAAAGGGACACATGGAGCAGGGCTTTAATAGAGCTGAGCTCTTGCTGAGACGTGCATCGAAACTGATGCTTCTGTATTAATACAGCAAATGCCCAGACGCAGATCTGAAAGACAAACACAGAACAGAAAAGACCATTTTAAGTTTAAAAGTTACAAATATTTATTTGCACCTCTTAATCACTCTGAAAATAGAAACGGATAATAAAAGTTCAAAGTAATAGTTGCTTATCAGATAACATAAAGACACCCTTTAAACTATTCCCAATCAAACAGCAGGAACGAGAGAGAACAGGCATCTTTGTTTATATTGCTGTGTGTAGAACGCTAGCTGCGTTTTTAATATTTCATTTTAATGAAATGTGATCTCGTCCCCCGCACTTTATTCTGGCGTGTGTTCACGTAAAGGTTTCTAGATTTAAATTCATAGAGACAGTATGATAGTCTATGCATGACCTGACGCTTTATTCGTATCCAAAATGAGGAGAAGTGAATATCTGGATGCAGT
>NW_015620231.1:0-1509 GCF_001515605.1 Sinocyclocheilus anshuiensis
AGGAAGTACAGCACCTGCCACAGCATACACAGAATTAACTATTAACAAAATTCCAGAGAACTGGAACATCCAAAGTGAAAGTTGTGCATTCCCAAAATCCGTAGAGAGCACAGAAAATTCCAAGGACTTTTTAGAGGAATCGGCATGGTGACGTTTGGGATTTGCTGAGGCAAATATCAGGCAATTACATTTTAATGTGTATAATTATGAATCAGAATAAATATGTCACCATTTAATAAATGTAATATTATATATAATATATTCAGTATAAAACTATAATGCAGTAAAAATGGTATGTGTGTGTATTTTCACCTGGATCATGCAGTTGCAGTAAGCGTTGGGTATGTGAGGCTCCAAACCAGCAAACAAAGTCCGGTTGTAGTGCTTAAAATCAAAGTCTTCCAGTCCCAGTTTGGAATATTTAATGGTGACCTGACATAAACACGTGCCACATAATCAAAACCCAGTATCTCAGGTGTCTTAAATTGTATGCAAACAAAAATTTTGTTCTAAAAACAATACATTTAACATTATCTCATCTAAAAAGAACCTGCGTGCCAACATTTGTAATGGACAAAATAGCTTGAGTACTACGTAATCATCACCAAAGATCATAGGATTATGCACAACAATGGCTAATCACTACCTTCCTGTATTTCTTTGGAACCATGTAAAGATGCGGCTCCTCATCTCGACCAATAGGAGATTCCGGGACCTGATTATAGCTGTCATACTCAAGCTCTGTGTCTTTAATCTTATAAGGAACCTGGCAAAAACAGAGATAAAAAAAACGAAGAAATTACTGGTTGGACAGCATTACTGCACTGAAATGATTGACACATTGTCAAATAACATACCAGAGACACTAGATCAGCTACGTTACTGTAAGATAGGACTTCCCTCTTACAGCATATGGAACGTCTTTGTCTTGATAGTTGTTTACCATTTTTACACATTTAGTGATGCTGAAACTATTGAAATCTGTTGAGTTTACCTGGTTTCTGGGACGGGTTCTAGGATTGGGGGCGTATCCAATAAAGCCCACAGTTTTCATAGTCCTAAGAATCTCTGGATCTACCGGAGGAGCCCGTCTGACAGTGAAAAGAGCACAGTTAAATTAACTAATCACCATATAGCATGTCATTTGTTAAGGGAATTTATATTACAACTGTGTAAATGAAATTAGTGTGAATAAAAAAGTGAGAGCTACTAAATATATTTTTTCTCAAATTTAAACAATAGATCCAGGTCTATGACATAGGATCATGACCTAGCCTGAGACATGCTGCAGGGGGCAGTATTACACAATAACACTCAAATACAGAATCCCATACTACCCTAATACTCTATGATTTTCTGCAAAATATGCAAATGTATGAATGCATAGAATACCCAGATGCCTATTACATTTGCCAAAATTTGCAGTATACAGAGGAACAAATATTTGAATACTGCAATTTTTCTCTCTTTTTTGACTCATAATGTGGTTGGATTGCCAATGTAAAAAAA
>NW_015620232.1:0-1496 GCF_001515605.1 Sinocyclocheilus anshuiensis
AGATAGATTTACAGTCTGAATGAATTAATAAATAAATTAGGTAAATCCTGTGTTATATCAGAAATATTTCTGAAACTCCATAAAACAAGATTTAAAAATATATAGTAAGTATAAATAAATAAATAAATAAATCTGATTAAGAAAGTAATTTTTGCAATGTATTTTGCAAGAGGTTAGATTTTTAAAAAATGTAGTCTAGTGGGTTTAGAATACCCGATGAGCAGAATGGACAGCTGTGAGGTGTAGGTAATGTGTCTGTGTCCATGTTGTTGTTTGTTTGTTCATGCATATGTTTGTGCATTGTGATAAGGAGGAACATAGCAGCTGTCAGCATCACTCCCAGTGCAGCACCATGGACAGCTCCACAACACTTCACAGGAAGTGAGGTGTCAGACACAAAACAAAGGCATGACTTTCGGCTCATCATCAGCTCAACTCACACTGCATCAGTCCATGTGCATCAGAGGCCTCCTGAAAGCTTCCAGACAACTCAGAGGAAATAGAGGTGTTTTGGAGCAAAATCTACATTCATCACATGTTGTATCTCTAGAGGATTTGGATCGAAGTGCTATGTTTGGAATGGAATACTAGTGTATTGCTTATAGCACACAAGACACTCTTTACTGTATATACTGTACTATGTGAAAAAAATGGTGCAGGTTTTTTTTTTTCTACTTGATTTGACCCTGAAAAATATTACCCAGTAACCTACTGCAGTTGGGTTAATTCATTCATGTTTGTTTGCTTCTTTGTTTATTTATTTTGACTTGAATAAAACTAGATGCATTAAATGTTTCCACATGAAGTACATTTTGAGGGGTACTATTTATTTAAATAAATAAAAGCAAATACAAAGGGCAGAAAGATATCTTGCTTTTGGTTCATTCAACAGAGTATAAATTGTTTTATTAGTTACAAATGTATTCAATTTAATATATATGATTTGATATATATAATTATAATATACCAAATAATATAGCTGTTATGAAATAAATAAATAAATTCATTTTTACAGTTTTAAAACATATTCACTTTATGTGCAAACTCTACTCAGTATACATATAATGGTATGAATAATTTGAGAGTATGCGATATACTCCACATATATATATTCTACTAGACCATTAGAGTGGAGGTCTTCATACACATAAAATCCATAGCCAATTACAAAGCCTGAGGCACTGATCCCCCCATTTCACATTTTTCACTGTTGAGGTGTCACTGAGAGAGATCCAAACACACAAACAAACACACAGATGTCCCATGCAGATCTGTGATCAAAGAAATTCCATGGAGCAAGACTGTCATCGCAGATACCCTGGATATTTTTCCAACATAAGGGACCCATTAGGGACTTGTATGGTGTGTGTGTGTGTGTGTGTGTGTGTGTGAGAGAGAGAGAGTCGCTGTAAATGTACCTAATTTTCCCTCTTAATTGCCTTGTGTGAAATTCAGTGGGCTTGTACGAGTCTCTGATCATGGCTCTTCTCAGGTGC
>NW_015620233.1:0-1509 GCF_001515605.1 Sinocyclocheilus anshuiensis
TCTGATGTGTGTGTGTGTGTGGTATCTGATGTGTGTGTGTGTGTGGGGTATCTGATGTGTGTGTGTACAGTGGGACAGCAGCACGATCCTGCGCAGTGAGCCTCTGGTGCTGGATGGAGGATACGACAACTGGCTGCTCTTTTACCCAATGTACAGCAGCAACGCTAAAGTCAAGCCCCCCCGACAGCAGACAGCCAGCACACTGCCCCAGCGTGAGTCTCACAGCACACACAACACGCCGGTTGCACTGATGTATCCTAATATGCATTGTGGATATTAAAAATGTCTAAATTTTTTTGGGTAAAAATCACTGATCATCTGAAGTGCACAAGAGCTGCAAAAGGACTTTTTACTTAGAATGAATAATAAAGTCTAATTTTACATTTTAAATTCGCATGGCAAAGCCAGAACTTAGAAAGGTATCGAATTGAATTCAGTTTTGTGAATCAAAGCGAATGATGGGATGACTGTTTCATTACTAGTGATATAAGGGTTTGAGCTGAAGAGGCTGATGTTGAGTGTTAGAGGGATAGCTCACCCAGAAATGGAGTAGGAACCAGCAACATTCTTCAGAATATCTTCTTTTGTGTTCAAGGCAAACTCGTACATGTTTGGAACAACTTGAGGGAGAGTAAATGATGACAGAATTTTTGGGTGAACTGTCCCTTTAAGGCCCATTAACACCAAAGACAATAACTATAATGATAACTATAAAATGTTAATAATCGCTCTAAGTCTATGAGAATAATGAAATCACACCAGAAATATAACGACACGGAGGAACGATATCGTTGGAATCACTTTTAAGAACAATATTTTCCATCTGATGAGCGATTAAAAACATTGACAGCCAATCAGAAACCATCCAAGCTCAAGCATTTAAAGCGACAGACGACAAAACTGCAGCGTTTATAATAACCAGAACGTTATTGTGCGTGGGTGTGGATGCTAATATAATTATCGTTATAGTTATTGTTCTTGGTGTGACCGTTCTTAATCTCCGTGTATCTCCATGCTGATCAGTGAATGCAGTGACGCTGTTGCTGTGGTTTCAGTGAACTTCTCGTACCCGTCGCTGGAGGAGCCCGAAGCCGTGAGTGTGTGTGAGGAGCCTGCAGACGCGCAGCTCAACGGCAGAACCGTGGACCCAGAGCCGCCCGCAGAGCCGCCCGCATACTCACCCACGCATCAACCCGCAAAGACAGACGCCGCCGCGCCGCGACACACTCCACAGGTGAGTTACACCTGCAGCACCGCGCAACCATCCACACAAACATGCACTAACGCTTCCTCTGAACGCAGGTCGACCGCTCCAAGAAACCTGCGGTGAAACCGGCATCAAGCGCAAAGCTCAGCGATGAGCCCTCGGTAAGCGACGGCCCCGTGGTGCCCGACCGCTCTGCTAAACCCCCGCTGGACCCTTCCAGAGCTCTGAGCGAAGAGGAGCGCAGGGAGATCCACGCTGAGACCCTCAGTCTGATGGAGAAAGCCCGCAAAGAGCAGGAGCAG
>NW_015620234.1:0-1507 GCF_001515605.1 Sinocyclocheilus anshuiensis
CTGTGTATGTTTTGTGGCTGCCATGTCTTCTGTTGCTATGCGTTTTTAACTCAAGGCATTGGCCACTGTTGGTCAGTGTAGTGGCTAATAGATGGTGCCAGTGTAATAGTTGACTATTTTATCTTTCTTTGGGGCTTTGTTTAAATAGTATCATGATGTTGTAGGATATTTTATATGAGCCACTGACAAATAAGGATGTCTGAGATGATGAAAAAGAGAAATCTAGTTTAAATTGGCAAGTTCTTTAATAATGGTTGGTGCCAGTTTCTACAAATCAGTTTTGATTTATGGACTCTAAAAATGTCAAGTGGTTTAATCAACAAATAAATTGGTCAAAACATGGTCCTTGCACCTAGAATAAATGTAATAGTTTTCAAAAATATTTTTAAAGTAATTTTTTTTATTCAAGTGATGAATTTGGTCAAATATCAAGTGGGTTTAACTAGTGTTACGCCATTTGGTCTGACCTGATTTGACCTGCCTTTTCAAAAGTCAAAATATGTGATATGTGTTTAAAAAAACATGTCTAAAAAACAAATCTTAATGACTTTGGAAAACAGTCAATGCACTTGTTTTACAGTTTTGTTGTGACATGGCATCACAGTTATGCCACCTAGGCATTTTTGAATGTGCATTGTAAAAGAGGTGTTTTAATGTATTTTAAACGTAATTTATTCCTGTGATGGCAAAGCTGAATTTACTCCAGCTGTCATTACTCCAGTCTTCAGTATCACATGATCCATCACAAATCATTCTAATACGCTGATTTGCTGCTCAATAAATATTCTTTATTTTTCAGGATTCTTTGATAAATAGAAAAATATCTTTACTGCATATTTGATACATTTAAATAAATAAATTAAAAATGACCCCAAACTTTTGAACAGTATTGTATGCAACTTTGTCTGTGCAGTCTAAGCTGATGAGGAATAAGCAGTGATGAGTGTAAA
Source organism: Sinocyclocheilus anshuiensis (assembly GCF_001515605.1). Classification (NCBI taxonomy): domain Eukaryota; kingdom Metazoa; phylum Chordata; class Actinopteri; order Cypriniformes; family Cyprinidae; genus Sinocyclocheilus; species Sinocyclocheilus anshuiensis. The sequence continues at coordinate 951 of NW_015620234.1, forward strand.
AGTTAAGTAAAATGTTAAAAATCCCTCAACTTCAGTGGTTATCTGCCCCATATTCTATGATAGGATAAAATCAAGAGAAGCTTACTTGGGCATAAACCTCAAAAGCACAATAGTAAGCCACTTATGTATAATCCACAATTCATCATGGCAAGTTTTGATTAAACCGGTCTCACCTAGATTATATCATTAACTGAACGAAGAGAAGGCAGTATCTAGTCTTTTTTTTTCTGGTTCACTGTGTACCCTACCCTCTGTGACCATAGTGACACTCACTTTCACATGCTTGACCTAGATCGGACAAAAGTGTTTGTTGTGTGTTGTTCTTGGTGTTACTTAATGGGATTAGGAGAACAAACTTTATACCTTCAACTCCAGCTGTCACTTTGCTGTAATCTACACCTTGAAATATTACAGGCACCAGATTTCATTTATTAATGTTTACTTTCTTGACGCTGTGCTTGGTCTCTTAACTGGATCCACTTCCTCAGAGCTTATTTTACTTTAAAAAGAGTGCTCTGCAAGGTTATTATTAGAGCCCGACTGATATATCGTTTTGC
>NW_015620235.1:0-1510 GCF_001515605.1 Sinocyclocheilus anshuiensis
TAACAGAAGGCACAACTAGTGTACAAAAGTGAAAGATGACAAAGCTAACAAGAGGAAACGGAGGCTTGAGAAATGTGAATGTGATAGATGACATATTCTGTGCCCTGTCAATGCAAAACTCATTAACCTCAGTCCCTCCCCCCAGTTAATATCAGTGGCCCCTTAAATTATCCCAGAAGCTGAGGTCAAGCCTAGTACCAACAATTCAGTCACAGTTATTCCTCATGTCCATTTTTGTTTCAATTAATAGAATTACTGGCACCAGAAAGAAACTCTCACTAACATTAAATATATTATAAATACCTAATATATCCTAAATTAATCTCTATACAATCAGTGGTGTTAATCAGTGCATTTATGTAAACAATTCAAAATAGAAAACAAAAACAAATACATTAAATATTAAAGATACTATGTTTCCAGAGATTCGTAAACAACTCGCATTTCTTGAACGTACTGTTGCGATAACCAGAATATTGTGAGTGGACGACAGGTGGGTACATTCACTCTCAGCTCAGTGCTGTTTTAAAAAGGTCTTCATGTTTTAGGATGAAAGTGTTCTGAATTTTCTGTAGGATGAAATTTTGAATTTTAATCTACACATCCATTCAGCATGTGCGGGAGACTACGAGAGCTTTACTACAAAGGATACGTTTAGGATGTGGTGAACCATACATTTCCTTGTCAGAACCCAGAAGAAAGTGCATGTATTTGAATGAAAATCTGTTGTTTCCTAAGGCTCACCTCAAAATCGCCTTTCTCACCCCAACCGAATGAATGACACTTATTTCATTCTTTTTAGTTCTAGTTGGCTGCAAATTACAAAATTATAATAAAAAAATAAAAAGCAACCCACATATTTCTGTAAAACATCTGAAAGGGGTTTAACAGGAATAATGTATTCTTTCAGGAAAAAAATTTGGTGGATGAGTAAAACAGTACAAGGCAACAGCAAAATGCCCAAACCATAAGTAATACTTTACCACCAGTGTATGGCTACAGGTGAGACAGAGAAAATTAAAGTGAAGCCCTTGTCATATTAAAAAAAAAACATTTGTACAAGTGAACATAAACCACGTCTAAATGATGGATGTTCACAATAATATAAATACTATATACAATACAGTACCGCCTGGCGGATCTAAAGTGTATACATGAAGCTAGCAGAAAAATCCATTGGTTCTTTGCAACAGTGCCACGGCACTTTAAAGGTTAACCGGGTTAGTACACACACCTCTCATGAAGGCTGGTACTGGATTAGCATGTAGGATGTACTGTATACACAGACCCACACTTTGAACAGGACCTCTCTCTTTTTTCTTTTTTTCATTTATTCTGAGTTCTTCGTTTCGTTACTATTGATGTGTATGGACCAAAGGACATGACCGATTCTAAAAGTTGTCTTACATGCATGCTATGGACGAAAGACAGTTACTCTGTCGCCCGTCTTGAATCTTAAACTCATTTTTTTGTGAAGGCATCATTTAGTGCTTTTTGTAATGTACAAAAA
>NW_015620236.1:0-1510 GCF_001515605.1 Sinocyclocheilus anshuiensis
TCGTAAGCGAAGGACGAATCCCAGTGTTCAAGGCGGGCCGGAGACGACACTGCAGACTGTAACCTTGCGAAAATGTCTTTAAGATCCATTGATTTGTCATTATTGAATGCTAATAATGAATTTGAGAAGCTGAACACCTGTTCGTCGCCGGCCTTAATGGGTCAACGCTGTCTGTGAGTGGATTTATTATATTTGGGGGGCGATTATAAGGGGCCGCCGCTGTATACCTTGAGTGATGATCTGGGTGGAGGCCCATATGGTCAGGATTGCTGAACGTTCCTAAACAGGCCACTGAATTGTATATTTTCCCTATTAAGTTGTCCGTCCGTCTACATTCCATATTTGGACATCTTGGATCCGGTCTTAATGCTTCGTCAGGTTGCACAGTTAAAGATGCCACTGTGGGTTCTATTGGAGGCATCGGACCCAATCCTATTGGGCTTGGATCCTCCATCGCTGCTAACAGACGCGAAACACGATCCAGCCTGGTTGAATGAGCAGATTTAAATGCTTGCGAAAATACCTCTGTAAAATCTGGTGATTGTGGAATAGCAAATGCGTTAGTCTGTGGCAACAAATGGCAAAGGAGATTTGTATGCAAAGTTCCCGTTGTTGGTTTGGGGACCAGTCCCAACTTTTCTAAAGCGGTTTTTATTGTGCTTACTAGATCGTCAGACATAAGCGATCCCTCACTCTGATCGTCCGCATTATCATCACTATCAATCATTCCTGGTTCCTTATCTGAAACAAATTTTTCTTCCGAGAACAGCGAGTCTGTAGCTGCCACGGAGACACAATCAATGTCATAATGTGAGATCAGGCTGCGAGAAAGACTGGATACCAGTCCCCTCGCTGCCTGATTCCAAAATCTCAGAAGCTGGCTGGGGTTGTAATTTTGCCAAAACCTCCTGAATTTTCCCTATTCCATCAGCCAATTCATCAACTCTATGAGCAAGTTCTTTTTTTACCTTTCTTTTGTTTCGGGAGAGGAGCAGAGTCCGATGCTTTCCTTTTCACACCTCCCTCCATACTAATGCCTGACCCTGCGAGGTGAACGTGTCGCATTGCTAGGGGCGACATCCTGTAATGGATGCATGGATCTTCCAGAGCTTCCCTAAGATGCTCAACTCCCAGGCAGCTCGAACACTGGTCATGACCATCATCAAGTCCCATCTGCATCTGGCAGGACGAACAATTTTATTTTATTTATTTTATTTGCTAATACTTTACCAGATGCCTAAAGGCGGTTTGAAAAAAACACGCTCACCCGCTAAACCATATTTTTTTGCAGGGATACAGCTGTCAGAACAGCAACCGTCTATGAGACCTCTGTGTGCTGAAATCGTGGCCACATAAACCCTATCATCGAGTACGACCGGCCCATCGTCAGTAGACTTTGCAAAAATTCCAGAATATCAGGTATGGAGCAGGTTTGGGGAATTATTTGTCGTCACACCATCCCAAAAAAGTTTCCACCTATTCTGATACAGCGCCCTAGTCGATGGGGCGC
>NW_015620237.1:0-1510 GCF_001515605.1 Sinocyclocheilus anshuiensis
TTTTACATTAAAACACATTCTTTTATAGGATGACATAAATACATACATTCACCTTCATAAACGAAAATATTCACTTGCAAAAATGCAGCATATGACATACAGGACAAAAACGTTTCTTTGACAGATAGTTATTCTTGTCTACTGCCAGATGCATTTTTTTTTCATGTGTAATATAACATGCAAGTAAAACCAGTTTGGATAGATGCAAATATGATGTTACGTGTAAAAGGACGTACATACAATGCAATGGAATTAAACAATAGTGTGACAACGACATATAATTACAGCTTTCTGGCATGACGGATCAGCATTTGAAACAGGATTTGGGAGAGGCATCCTTTAAAAATGAATTGTCACACAAAGTAAAAGCAGTGGATTCTGTGCATTTGTGCTCACACTCATGTTCCACTGAGCACTACAAAACAATATCTCGCTGCTCGCATATGTTTACCTCTCAAAACGCATATGAACTGAAAAGAAAACACATTTACAATATACACGACCTGCAAAAATCCCATATCCTGAGAATCCACCTTCAAACATAGTTCAGCTGCTTTTATTTATTTGGTTTTGGCATTTTAAACCAGTGTGAATAAAGTAGGCCTATATGTGGCCTAATCATGCAAGACATTTATTTAGCACCAGCAGGAAAACCTATTGGTATGAACTCCATTTTAAACCATTTTTAAATCAAGCACTGCACCCAAACAATGACTCAAAGAGTGTTGAAGCATGTGGCCTTTATTCAAGCGCGACACCATGCAAAAGAGCCGGGACGCCTCAATTACCTTGAAGTGAATGTAAAGCTTTCAGAGGCAAAGAAAGAAACATTTGGATACTCAAAGGCATTGTGATAATCTGTATTAGTCTCTTAAGACTTATTGACAGATATACTCACAACATGAAACTATTACGTATAATACAGTTTGAGGCTTCAATTTCATTCCAGTTTTCATTTCTTTTTTTAAAATAGCGTTGAGATTTACAAACATAAGTGTTGTTAATTTACATCCAATAAAACATAAAACATATAAATAAAACATCATCTGAACCACCATTGAAGAGCTAGGAACAGAATATTCTAAAACTTGTAATAAGGCTGACTACTTTTGAAATAATGAAAGCTTAATATTAACACTTACATAAGACAGTCAGAAAAGTATGGCATTTTATATAAAGAACAGCTCCTCAATTGGATAATTGCATATATTGTTGGAGGCCGGTGGTTTAATTAGGTTTTGATCATTTTTTCAGTCCATGGTACAGTGAATTCATGTCATGGGGCACTAAAACGAAATTAAAACTGAAAAGTGGATAAACGTAAGTGAAGCCTGAACAGGTTGCCTTTGTCATAATAATTAGTATTGAAAATAAAAACAGACAGACAGATAGACTGAAGAAATGTCATGTCTTTTTATACTATGTTCCAAATGAGGATTAAAGAAATTAAAGTCTGCCTGGCTCCCTCTCCAGACTTATTAACAAGACAAATTGATCAAAGACAGATGGA
>NW_015620238.1:0-1509 GCF_001515605.1 Sinocyclocheilus anshuiensis
GCAAGCAAACTGGCCACCCTGGGAATCCTGGCAGTCAGTCACACGCCCCTCCAAAAACAATTATCTTTGAACTTGCTTTTAGTGCTGTTTGTCCTAATTACAGATCATTTTCCCTGTCACATTTCTACTTTTATTGCAGTTTTGCCCTGAATGTTGATCCTATTGAGGTTCAACCTTATTTTACTCGCTGGAACACCCCTAAGACCTGGATTCATCTAATATTCCCCTGTGCCTTTTGCTCTCTCTTTTCAAATTTGATTTTCTTTCTGCTTCTTTTCTTCCATTTCTTTCTTTTTTAATGTATAATTTTTTGTAGCATTATCTTATTGAATTAGACTGAGATCCCAAAATACACAGTAAGGATGTATGGCCTGTTTTATTTCTGGTGTTAAAATTTAGGTTGTGCTGTGTGTGTGTGTGTGTGTGTTTGAGGTACGAGCAGCTGTAAGGCATGCTAACTTCAGTCCCACAGGGAAACCCTGCGTGTATTTTTAGTTCTCTGCTACAGAGGTGGACTTCGTTGTAATTAAAACTAAGTAAAGGTGGTTAATTCCTTCCTTTGCCTGGCTGTTACAAATATCAATCTACTCTGTTTTAAAGGTATTGCACATACACGCACACGCATGCTTAGCATAACACACTCACACAGACATGCACACGAGCTCGTAAGCCTCTTACAGATCCGATTCCACATGCAGACACAACATGCGCTGGAGTTGCAAGGAGAGGTTTAGACATGGTGCAGGGCCTTTTTTCAATTAGAAGCGTATCGCGCGCAGCCCGATAGGATCGTAATGTAGCGGGTCCGGGTCACTGGTAGGATGTGGGATTAGAACCACGTAGTGGTTCTGGCAGTGCAGAAAAACTGAAAACATCACAGCAGGCAGACACATCTCCCTCCTATCCGCAAGTCACACTCTAGAGAGATAATAGAGATGTCTTAGTGAGCTTCACAGAGCGCCTGCATCTCTCTCTCTCTCTGTACTGTTAGGGTCAGAGTACTGTATAAGTGTATGGGGCTGAGAATACATACATTCATTTTAAAGGAATAGTTCACTCAAAAATAAAGATTCTGTCATCATTTACTCACTCTCATTTTTGTTCCAACCTATATGACTATTTCTTCTGTGGAATATGAAAGAAAATATGATTTTTTAAAAGATTATTTGTTTATTCATTTAGTGAAAATGTTTACTATCACTCTTTAAAATATCATCTTTTGTGTTCCACAGAAGAAAGTCATACAGGTTTGGAACAACATGAAGGTGAGCAAATAATGACAGAATTTTCCTTTTTTTTTGTCTGAACTTTGAAAAAGATAATTTAATGTTATTTATAAAGGTTAAGAGTTGGGGCCTAGTGACTCGCTCATGTGCGCTAACATTGAGCTCATATGGAAAAGTAGAGTTTAAATCTGGCTCACAGAACTTTCTGTTCTCTCTATTCTGTGCATAAGAACAGAAAAAAAAGACCATGAATTAAAAAAAAATGTCTTTTTAAAATTGTATT
>NW_015620239.1:0-1510 GCF_001515605.1 Sinocyclocheilus anshuiensis
TTGTTCGGTACGAAATGGTTAAAAATATACTGTTTTTTTTTTTTTTCCCCCTTCTCCTCAGTCTACTGCGAGAAGCAGGGGAGCTCCCACAGTTCAGCCCGGTAGGTCATTAGCATCTACACATAATAGCAGCTATGTGATCATAATTATGCTGATTAACACTTAGTCACGACGCAAGTCCTATTGGACCGAAAGCAGAAAATAAATATGTAAATACATTAAAATCTCTGCAGGAAACAACAAAATCACATAAAACAAACATCCAGAGCTTCAATTATGACTGGAAATGGTGCCGTTATTATTTCCAGTAGTTAATACTGCTTTTTTATTTTGTGTAGAAAGGGAACTGAGAGTAGAAGCTGCCAATGTTCTATGATGTTGGCCTGAAGGGGCCTGACTATGCAAGCGCTGTTTTGTGCATCATTGCATTCCAAAATGTGTCAGCTCAATTTTTAACGCAATACAAGTGCAGTTTGCTGCAAGATGCACTAAATCGTACTTAATATTAACTGAAATGCTAACATCGGTTTTCTCTTTCAGAACAACTATTGTTAGGGTGTTTGAAGAGAATCTTCCCATAATAATTAGTTAAAGCTTGTTTAAACTTGTTTTATACCCACTTAGTGACCGTTAGCATTAAAATTACCTATTTTTGTCTCTCAGGCCAAGTTCTGTCATTGTGGATTGGCATGTGTCAAAACGCAATTTTAAATGCAATATTAAGTGTGCATTGCTGCAACAGGCATTATAGCCAACTTTAGCGCTTTCTCTTTCACGTCAGCTGTCACTTTGGAGCAAATATTTGAACTTGCCATGCTAATTTGTTAAAGTTTGTTTAAACTATTTCGCAATATATCGCAAAGGTTAGCATATATGTTACTATTAGTTTCGTCATCATGGCAGCTGCTGTCATTGTGCAACAATAGTTTGAAGAAAATCTTGCCAAGCTAATTAAACTTGTGTTGTAGCTTAGCGTATGTTAGTGTAAACGCTACCCTCACTTTCTCTTTCAGTCTACTTATGTCCTAATGAGTTTTGTGCAGAGAAAATTTCGCTGTTGTTTAGCGTCTTAGCATACATTAGCATCTCGACCTCTCTTCTCCTCTATCGATCATTTACTCTGAGCGGGTCGCAGTAGGGGAATGAGATTGCTCTAATTGATTGGGTAATGAGTGTATCATGTTTGCCCATGATAGCTCATTCACCCTCCTCTATTTCAATGTCAGCGCATCCCAACCTACCCACGTTCCTCATTTTCACCATCAGCGATGACCTCGCTCTGTTCCTCCTCCATATCTCATCGCGTTTCACACGCTGTTCCCCGAGCCGTGACACAAATGGCATCACCAGTCACAGCACTCATCTGTGTAAAAATGGCAGTTCTGTCCATATAATGATCTTTAAGTGTGATTTTCTATGGAAATCGAACACCTTGAGCTTCGCCCCCATAGAGCATTTTTTTCTCGGACACAAAAGTGAGCTCAGAGCTTTATCTCTGATTGATCTGCTG
>NW_015620240.1:0-1510 GCF_001515605.1 Sinocyclocheilus anshuiensis
TTTCTCTTATTCAGTGTATGAAGAAAGCAGTAGCAAATGATTAGATCTGTACTGCTTACCTCTAGCCACCTCAAGCCCATTGTCAGGCCTTCGTTTTAATTTCCCGGTTAGCCCAGACTTGATTTGTTGCCTTGTTACTGCTGTAAACCAGTGTGGTGTTGGTGGTGGTGGTGATGCACTCTGAGCCAGCGGTACACCCTGCTCCTCCCATCGCATTGTGCCCACATTGAGGTATTTCTTGCTCTCAAATGGACCATATAGTAACTGGACCCATCCCTTCTTGAAGACAGAACCATCTTTCACAGTGCATTTCCCTCACTTGTTTTCCTCAGCCCCCAGGAGATGCTACTTCTCAAAATAAACTATATATGAGTGCCTGAATGTTGCAGTTTGTGAGATATGACAGCACAGTGTACCAGCATCTGGACCCTAACTTCAGCCTCCTGCTGTTTCCGAACATAAAATCTTAGCTCGAGCCTTCAGCACTCATTGGTATTCGGCTTTATGCATGGGAATGTCCTTTGGGACTGATTATGGGGTTGGGGTGGGGGGTTATACTGTGTTAACTGTGATGTGTGAGTGAGTAGATGTCAGTTTGGCTGTTTAATTCCCTTTTAAAAAGTCACATCTCAGAGTCTGTGACCTGCCACAGATTACAAGCCTCCAAGTTCTTTCCATTTTGTCCAGTCATATTTTAACAACAGAATGGTTTTAGAAAGACAAACTGCAAATCAATATTTTGGACCTATAACAATTGTGGCATGGTTGGTGTTTTGACGCCTACTAAAACGAACATGCGATTCAATAATGTAAAAGGAGAAAAAAATTAAATGAAATACGGGGCCCACAATATTTTAGAAGTTATGTTGTATATTTGTTCATTTTCTTTGATCCATAGCTATTTTGTATAAATCATTTGTTACATCTGGACACAGACATTAAACGTTATCATTGTTTGCAAATTTCACTTATACCTGGTTTATTTTGCGAGCATATTTGATCTTATGTTTAGTTTTATGAGTTCGACAAGATTATTTAACTTGCCAAGTTGACACTTGTACGGTAAGGAGGAAGTCAATTGTAAGCAATTTAGCCGGAAAGCAAAGGTAAACATTATTCTGATTTTTTATGCGTTTACTAATTTAATAAATTGTCTAGACCTACTTAAAAATGATAACATTTGGCCGCAGGCATGGATGTCAAACAATCAGAAATGTTCTTAATATCTGAATCATTGGGGATAACCCCATTCTTTACCCTAGCACTAGACGGCAGCCAATCGCTGTTCAGATTACAAAACGGACAGAACCCTTTTTGTCATTCGTCGACCAACCACGAATGTTGTTACAGATAATACCCCCTTCGGTTATGACGTGCTGTGTCTGTCCCCGCGTTGTACCTTAGCAGCTGAAATTATCCAATCACAACGCGGACATCGCCCATTTGCCGCACGTTTTGTTTATTTGACAGCCAATGGGAGAATTCGACACAAGCCTACATTCTCCGCCTC
>NW_015620241.1:0-1512 GCF_001515605.1 Sinocyclocheilus anshuiensis
TGTGATTTGATTAGCAGGAACACCTGAGACTAGACCAGAAATAGACGCTGACTCAATGATGGCCTCAACAAACACTCAACAAGTGTTTAGAGAACAAATAAGAATAGAGACCGAGAATGAAAAAATTGAGGAAAGATGCACCACAGAGGTGTACTTGAGACAAATTAATGATTTGATAAAGATATCAAGTTATTTATGATTGAAAAAAAAATCAGCTTTGATTACACTTATAACAATGTAAGATCCATATGTGATTACCAGAAATAACTGATAGGTGCTAAAAGAGCACATTAAGCATGCCACACACATATTATTTACAGTGAGTATTCAGTTGAAATAGATTAAATGAAACATATTTATATCCTGTTCAGTCACTATTATTTAATCCTTTTAAAGTGGCAGTACTGCTCTAAAACTAAGCATACAGAAAATGCATTAGGTTAAAGGTCATCAAAATAAATGTTGACCTTTGTCTGCGTGTAGCTCCTGCAGGGAGGGATTGATTATTTTTATGCAAACCACAAGCAGGTGTGCCTGTAACAATTCTCATGATGCATTATCTTTTAGAAACTAGGTGAGTAATTATGAAATTGTTGCAAAAAGGACAATGGCTTTCTATATAAAGACAATCTATGACTAAAGCTGGATGCCAACGAAGTATGCCGTTAGTGCAGATTAATCATATTTTATTTCCTTTTGTAACCATAATAATCTCTGTTCACATGCATACAATGTGTATCTGAATATATGTGGCATTTACATGAATGAGAATTTCACTGCTCAAGAGTTGTTCTTTAATAACTCAGAAGATTTAATGGAGCTCTTAGTTATGTTTTAATTATGAAACGTTTCTCCTAAAATCCCTTAGAAGAAATAAAAACAAAGGAGGCAGTTGTTGGCATTCAAAAAGAGTAGATATTTGTAAAAAATTAGTAATATTCATTTTTACAAAATTGTGCATAACAGCCCACATAGTTTGTTCATGGACCCATTTGATAAGAAATATTTGATTTGACATCTTGCAGAAATCTTGCCAAATCTGAGCACTTTGTTGAAGCTCCAGTCTCTGTTTATGCTTTATTTCTTCTCATTGCTCTATTGGAGAAACAATTGAAACATTAATATCTCCTTTGTAATTTTTCTTTCTCGCAGGGATGAGGGGCATCTATTATCACAAAGTTTGCGACTGTCATATGAAGGATTATGAAACGGCAGTGTTTCAGCACACTAATTCCCAGCTTTCAGAGTGGAAAATATTCAAATAGATGGTATGGAAATCCTTGGATAAGCTAAGATTTGAAATGTAAAGCAGGGTACGTGGGAGATCGACCCACTCCCTAATGCTCCCTGCAAGCTCCGCCACTCAGACGAATATCAAAATTCCTGGAGCAGGGAGAGAATCTGCGGATCTGGCGCGTTTTCCGAAATCAGACCTAGTCAAATGGGACCACCGGTCCGACACTACCTAGCAGCGCACCACAGCATTAAGGTAAGCCTAATGGGAATTAGCAT
>NW_015620242.1:0-1511 GCF_001515605.1 Sinocyclocheilus anshuiensis
AGTCATAAGGGTCAATTTCTCGAAATTGAGATTTATACATCATCTAGGACTTGGTCTTGGATGAGCTGCCCAGAGGTGTTGCAAATATGGCCGTTGCCTGAACAGACTTTCCTTGAAAGGGAAAAGAAGAAGCATCCTAAAAATGTGATGCACATATACGTATATACTCCACTACACGTGAAAAAATAAACCCAAAATAACCACAAGATGCCAGTGTTACAGCAACTATTTTACAGTGCATTCACATTTTGCTTGTTGCTTAAAATGCTTTAAAATATTTTTTCATATAAATCCACACTTTATACCCGATGACAACGCAAAATAATTTTGTGATAACGGCAGATGTGTGATAACTTTGCACATTTATTAAAAAGATAAAACTGACGTTTCAAGGATTCAGATTCTTTGAAATAACATTTTAAATTTAGCTCAGGTGAGTCCCATTTCTCTGGAGCATTGATGTCTCTACACTTTGATTGGAGTCCACCTGTGGAGAATTCAACTGACTGGACATGATTTAGAAAAGGACACACCTAAAAAATTTGCATCAGAGAAAAAAAAAAATGCCACAAGGTAACAAAGCCCATTTTTCACAGATTTAATTACACAAAGTATAGAGCCTTCACAATATGCATATTTAATTGTGTTTGTTAGCTCTAGTTTTATTCCTTTCAATTTTCACTGAAGCCTAGGGGGCTGACAAGTGTAATATGAACATATAGCCATAAGTGTTAATATTCACAGCCATGAGTGTTAATTATCTTTGCAGTTAGAAAATTCACAAATATGACTAAGTAATTGTTGCTGGGACAAAGAAATGACTGCTGGTAATGATGATTGAAAGGACTGAATGATAGGCTCCTCCTGAACCTATGCGACCAAGTTCTCAAGTGGACAAACAAGTCTAAGAAATACATGTCAAAACAAGTTTGTGTAGACACATACTGTAAGAATTAAACAAGCTATTCTATTGCTCTCCACCATCATCTACTAGGAGTACTACAGAACACACACACTACTTTTTTGATACTGGTCCAGCCAAAGAAAGAAGAAGAACAACAAAAACACAATTCAAAACACTAGATGCAAATCATGGGTAAAGGGCACTGACTCAAAAAAAGAAAAAAAAAGAAAACAAATATCTACTTGACTATCACACTTCACAAAAAAAGCTCTCATACGCAGTAACACAAACACACAACAGCACTGGAAATGAACACTTTCCACACGAAAGTGGTGTGAATATAGCTGAAATTCTGACAATCCAACTACATACTCTCATTTTCTTTCATGTAATGATGACTCATGGGAAATATCAGATGGAATATTGATGACGATATTGTCGCATGACAATGCAATCATGCTGTCATTTTCACAGTAATGCTCACCACATGTTCTGTTTCAGAAGAAGAACTGAAGCGTGTCAGACATATGTGGTTATTTTTGTGTGCATGGCATCAGAACAGATTACAATACAAAGAACTTTCTAAGAAACCAATCTATTCAAAATG
>NW_015620243.1:0-1511 GCF_001515605.1 Sinocyclocheilus anshuiensis
TGATCATTATGTATCTTTCCACAGAGATACAGACCATGAAGCCAACATTAACTATTATGCACCAGGAATAAATATAGTAGATAAATGCAATAACAACACTGAATGTACAAAAATTCAGCACAGGTCTGAAACAAATCTGTATGAAATCAGCAATAAAGAGGTTTATGACAAATACGGGAACAGTATGGTTAGGTCTGATCAGACAGCACAATCCATAGAATGCCAAAGACATGACAAGAAACTCAACGGAGAAAATAATCCATATAACCACAGTTTGAACTGTGGATCCGCAAAGCATTTTTTCCAGAAATGTCCACTTCAGATCATTTATTTCCAGCTGGAGTGTCCTATTGGTTGACATTCCAGTATAAACCATTTCCTGTGTCTTGGATGGACCCTGGATGGTCAAACGATGACAAAAATGAGTTATTTTTTGTTCTGTTATCATAGTTTCCTTATTAGTCTTCATAGTTTCCAAAATATCAGAAGATGCAATATTTAAAAAAATATATATTATTAACCATAGTTAAGTTGCAAAAGTTTGTGTCCTAACCTTTTTTCTTTTCAGTCTTGATTGCCCAATTTTCTGAAAATATCCTCCATCTGTAGTAGTCTGTGAATTTAGGAAGGCCCCCTAAGAACTTACACAATCTCAGTAGATGGAGGAAACAGATAAATACTCTGTCCAGAGATTCTCTGTCAGTTTCATTTAAATGAAAGCCAGTCTTAAGGAAAATACAATTTGTGAAATCAAAGGGTTCACCCTCAAGTTGTTACAGATTTATGTGAGTTTCTTTCTTCTGTTGAACACAAAGAAGATATTTTGAAGAATGTTGGTAACCAAACAATTTCTGGTTCCCATTTGAATTCTACAGAATTTTTGTTGCGAAAAAAACAACAACAACTTCTAAAGAATGATGAATATCCCTTTACACCCATCCACAGATGAATGCCATCTGAAGTCCACCTTTACAAACATTATCTTCAGCTATAGCATTTTATTTAATTGTTAATGGCAGAAAGAGACATAATGATGGAAATGTACAGTCCATGTATGTGCTGATTTCAAAAGGAAGCTTTGTGTAGATACTGAAGATGAAAAATCATTTTCGATAATAGTTTTACTGATAAAAATATGAAAACTTGTGAAACAGATTAGATGAGCTTCATTAAACACAAACATATAAAATTATAAGCAGGAATAAAAAAACACAAAGTAAATTGCTAATTAAACATACAATGTTCATTTATAGAGCACAATAGAAACATGTCCAAACATACCTTGGATTCTGTGGTGATTATTTGTCGTATCAGTTTTTGTGAAAATGACACTTCAATTGAGCTGAAATACATGACAGATTTTTTCTACAGTCTCATAGTAGAATCATTCATTTATTTCCACAAAAGACAGTATAAAATACTTAAATTCTTGATGGCTAGTCTATTTTTTATATACATTTACAACACAAATTAAAATCATTGCATAATCTGATTGTAACATTTTCAAATAC
>NW_015620244.1:0-1512 GCF_001515605.1 Sinocyclocheilus anshuiensis
CAGGACTGTCTGGTGTCACAGTCAGTGTAGATCTGGGTGAATCTGATCAAGATAAAAGCAGACAAATAACCAATTGTGAGACTTACATTTAAGTGTTACATCCTTATGATCTTTACATATAATCTCAATCTTTACATTTGGGAGCTTGTAGATTCAGTGTTAACTGAATACAGAAACTGTCTATATGTGTTCTCAGAAAATCACCTATTTTCATGCTGTTATAAAGAAATAAATATGTTAAACTACTTTTTGTGCAACAGACATATCAATAATTTACTGGTGATTGTTGTCATTTTTAAGAGCCACTGGTCCTCATTCATTATTGTTGTATTGAAAGAGCAGCCAGGACTTTCAATTGTGATGCCATTTGTGTTCCAGGGAATAAAGTCATGCAGGTTCGTAAAAATTTGAGCTTTTGGTCAAAATATTACTCCAGTTATTGAGAAATGGTTTAAGAATTTTTAGAACGTAATCTGTAACCTTAAGAAGTTACATTTTTCAGGCACAGATAGGACAAAATAAGTGCCATCATCAGAGTGACATTCATTGTTGAGATGAAGCTTTTAAACAGTGTACACTGGCATCACTATACTGTGCTTCTATCAAACTAATTCAGTGCTGAACACTGTTTTACACACAAAGTTTGGTTATTTACAAAACTGACAACTGCATTCTGAACTGAATTTAGCTACAGTTTGTACTTGGTCTTTGTGATCATCATCTTAAAGTTTTTTGGATTTTAGTATGAATATGTTAGCCTTAACATTATCTATAAGATAGTGTGTTCCAAAACAAAGACAAAATTCACATTTACAAGAAATAAGCATTCAAAACTTACAGTCTCTCACTTCCACCAATATGGATCAACGATGTTAATGACATCCCCCTACACTTCAGCTTCTCATCAAACTTTCTGTCCAATCAAACACTCTCTAGAATCTGAAGCATCCCGCCCCCTATTAATAGATGCTGAAGCTGCGGCTCAAATCAGTCATTTGTTCACAGAAAATCATATTTTCTGTACGGTGAATGGCATGTAGTGCACACAGTCTGCTCCGGTCAGACTCTGATTCCACCCAGTCAAACATGTTTGATATTTTCAGCAGATTTAAGAACACATGTTATTTTTATTTGTCAAGTGTCTCCTGGCAACAAGGCGCACGTTTCTGTGTGAGTCGTGTAGTGTATGATGGCCAGTTTTCCTCTGTCACTATTTATAAAGTCGGTAAGTGTATGAAGCCTAGTGTTTTAAATCTCTGTTCAGATTGAGGTGTTTGAATCAGCACAGCACACAACTGTACGACCCTCACTGTGTCTGCAGTTTATAGTGTGTAAACTATGTACAGAATTTCAGCCTACGACGCCTGAGATGGACTGTGAACAGAATACAGTTTCTCCATAGACTGACTACATTTGCTAAAATATGCAATGTATAATTATCTACCACAACCACAGAGACCTTTCTTCAAAGTTTGATCAAACTTTCAATTTGAATTAAATTAGCAATATAAC
>NW_015620245.1:0-1512 GCF_001515605.1 Sinocyclocheilus anshuiensis
CAGACTGTATCACACAAACATGACACTTTAGGAGCGGGTGCATCCCTAATGTTTCTGAGAGCAGTTACGGGGCAACAGCACAGATCTCTGTTAATACTTACCAGTTTTTATATGAACAGACACATTCGTGAAAAATCCAAATAAGAATATTTAGGCCAATTGTTTGAATACAGAGAAGAAGAAGGGAGGGTTTTTTGTCCCAGAGAGAAGCCAACAAATAGTTTGCCATAATGTTGTTTGTTTTCGTACAAAGTGAAATTGTAGCGCCATACTCACTTCCCTATAATTTTTTTTGTTTGTTTGTTTTTTTACGAAGCATCTGGGTACCAGCCGGTTTGAATGGTTATGATGTAGGAAAGTTATTTAAGAGTTATTAAACGCTGTCATGCTGTAATTTTTCAATGTCCAGATTCATCCTCAAAGAGAAGAAAAAGCACCCCAGTTTCCACAACAAATCAGTATTTATGTTCATGCAAATATTTGCTGCTAAATAGAGCAAAGATATGCAGTAAACAGATGGACTGAAGGAAAGAGCCCTCAGTTGCAATGCCATTTAATAAAATAAAAAAAAACTTTTGAATTTTATGTGTGCTCAAGGAATGTGAGGATTTGTTTTTGCTTTTAATTTTAATTTTTGCTTTGTCTATGAAAAATGAAACTGTGATATATATATTTTAATGTTAAATGAAGTATGCTATTTCAGAGCCGATTGTTACAACAACCCATTTTTCCTTTTTGTGTGTTTCTTTGGCTTGTTTTGGCGGACATGACTTGAATTAGCAAAGTATTTTCATGTTCAGACAGCACTGTATGAATAATGCTTTCCAAATGTGTCAAACACCTAACATACAGCAGTTTGATTGGCTCACTTTGGCAGTCGTGCCAGGCATTTTTGTACATATACTTTCTGTTGCCAAAGTCTTTGTTTTATTTGTATTTATCTCAGAATGGCTTAAGGCAGCTCAATAACACTGATGTTCAGTTCACTGCATAAATTACATAAAATCTCACAAACTTCAGCAAACACAAATGATGGATTCTGGACAAAAAGAGGGGAGTCTCTGTAAAATATCCATATAAATAATGTATGTATATCCAGATTTTGTATATTGCTTTTCTCCCCAAATTTACTTTGATTGCGTAAGGTTTGTCGTGATTGTTTGTCAATCTGTTCGCTTTCATCACCGGCATTTTCTTTATTGTTAATGCATTTGTTTGAATTTAGATCCATGTTTTATATCATGTCAAGCTTCCACATTTTTTTTTTTTTGAAGTAAGTTGTATTCGTAAAAAGCCATTGTCTATTTTTGTATAATTTGTAAGTTAAGAAGCAATTGTTTTCCTTTTGAAATTTTTTTATGTATGGCAAAAAAGTAGCATCTCACAGCATTTAATTATGTAGATTTTTTTTTTTTATTATATATATAAATATATGATGAATATATAAATCTATATCTTTTCTTTGAGGCTTACAGAACCTGTACTATTGTAATAATATGCATGGGCTCTTCT
>NW_015620246.1:0-1512 GCF_001515605.1 Sinocyclocheilus anshuiensis
AGATCTGGGCCACTCCAGGGCCGTCATTCTTTGCGGTATGTGGGCAGAGGGAAAATGGTTTGTGTGGACCAAAGCTGGGCCAGGAAAAAAATTGCTATGTGGGAAGGTAACCAAAGTAATAAATATACTAAATAACAAATTTCAGAAAAAGTTAGTGAGTACACATTTAATGTGTATCGTCACTCTTCCTTTTTGACTACACAAATTTTCAGTGATTTTTATGTCTCATCATGTCATTCTGCAGTGTCTCACTCTTATCATAGAAATGCAAGTTAGAAGTTAAGTCAAAAGGCCTCAAAGGACTTAGGTTTTACTTTCATGGTGAACAAAAACTCTTTGATGCATGGACAGAAAGTCAGAATTATCCGGTTAAAGCAATAAAACAAGAACTGGTCTTAGAAGAACCAGGTACGAACTCTTCACATGTATAACTAAGTGATACAATTAATATTTTAAAACATTTTAAAAAGGAAGACTTAACCTCTAAAAATTGATTCATAGTTAATATTTCCAAATGATCTTTTTTTCCTAATACAACACCACATTTAGTGTTTATTTTGAGAATCACAGTATTTTTAATGAGGCACAAAGGTGGAATATGTTTATAGAGGAACCAGAGGAACCTCCAGAGCAGGGGTCTCCAACTACAGACAAGTGTTTTGGAACTGAAATCAGCTAGAAGGTAGCTCTCCAGGAGCAAGGTTTGAGACCCCTGCTCTAGAGCGACTGTGACAGAAACCCAGGCAGCCTTAGCAGGAACTTCTGGAACCAGAGAGGTTGAGAAATTAAGATAATGGGATAGGAGCAGTCTTAGACACCAGCTCTGGCAGGAGCTACAAGAAACACTGGGCAGCCTTGGCTGGACTTCAGGGATGGCAATGGGATTAATCTCTGGGGTGTCACAAGAGTGGATATGACAAGAAAGTCTGTGAGCCTGCTGATCCTGACAAGAACTTCTGGGAAGTTCTGGAATTGTGGTGGCCAAGACACCTTGAGATGTGTTGACAGGAAGCTCCAGTACTGCAGGGACCAAAAGACAAGAAGCTCTGGAAATGTAATGGCTGCATCAACAGGACCTTCCAGGCTGGGACAGAGAGCTGTGTGACCAGGGCAGCTATCAAAGGATGCCCTGAGACAGGAACCTCCATGGTGCCTGTGCCACAGACCTCTCTGACCACAGTGGGTTTTGGGGCAGCAGCGAAACTTTAGAGTGGCCTTCACGAGGATTTTTGCAGTGGCCATAATGAACCTTTTGGACCTGGTCATTCATGGCAGGAAGCTTAGTGCATTTCAAGCAGTGACCTTGCATTTACATTCATTTGGCAGACGTTTTTATCCAAAGTGGCTTACAATTGAAGAATACAACAAGCGATTCATCATCAAGCCAGTGCAAAGAGATGAGAAGAGGTGTGATATGGGCTGTCTTGGGCTTGAAAACAAGAATTGAAAACAAGACGTGCTGCTGCGTTTTGAATCATTTGCAGAGGTCTGATTGCACATGTTGGAAGTCCA
>NW_015620247.1:0-1512 GCF_001515605.1 Sinocyclocheilus anshuiensis
ATTTAGCAACAGAAATATATATTTCTATATTGCCTATTTTCACTAAGGTAAAAATGGTCTTTCCCCTGACTCCAGTAACAGCATTCCTGCCTGTAGATACTGACAATCCAGAGAAGGACTTCCATTCAAGTGTGTATATCCTTGATAAATACAGTGCCTGTTATCAATATAGGCCTTTAGTGGGATTGATGTTCTGTCGCTAACAGAGAGGAGTGTGTACCGATGAGTAAAATCAGCACCAATAAGAGCAGATTTAAATGACTGCCGTGGCCCGCGATAGGCTCAGCAGATGACTCTTCAGTACGGCAAATCAGCCGGCGACCTTGGCTATGAGTGTTCATCACTCTTTCCCTCCACACCCACATCGCTCTCTGGAAACTTCCCTATCCCTGAATAGACCACGGAGCTCAGTGTGGTGTTTATTTCTGTACATGTAGGCCTATGTTCTTGCTTGTGGTGTTTTGATTTTGATATGGATAGAGATTGGTTTTATTTATTTATTTTAGGGACTGCATGATTGTGCCAAAATGAACTGGACAAAGACAAAAACTTCTGCAGCATATTTCCTTGTGCTTATTTTCACTCAATTAAGTACAGTAACCTCTAATTGTACAATTGTCAATAAATGTAACTCACGTCGGTTACAAATGGTTCATTAAAAGCTCTTTGCTGTGCAAAGAAATAGTTAGCATAAGCCACTTTAAGTTGTCTATTGCAGTATTTGGATACAAGGATCATTTTGGCATATTTTCAAAATGATATTGGCTTACAACTAAATGATCCAAAAAGCTCATAGTGCTTGGATGCCAATACAAACGACTGGAAGACCATATCTGGATCAATTAGTTTTATCTTCTAAGTGGTTAGATCACTTGCGCACCTTGAAGTATCTTGGCTAATACACTTCCTGGCTCTGCTTGAACGTCTGCAGTGCAGACTCGTTCATGCTAAAAATGTAAATGATTTTCTGAAACAACATTACAGGATCTTTAAATTGCATTTGTTGAATGCCTATCCACGCTGGTATTTGGTGCCAGCTATGGCATGACAACAAAGTGCTTTTAAAGCTAGTCTCACCGCATCAAACTACGATCAAATCACAGCTTTTATGGTCAGTAGGCGTAGAAACGTGCACAGTACTCTAATGAACCTCTGGCACAAGAGCTGCCCACCTCACTGCTGTTCCAGTTTGTGTGGTAGCTGCAACAGTGAGCTGGCTCCTCTTAATTACAACACTTTGAATTCAGCACTCAGCGAAATAACAAAAAGCGCCTTTTGAGAGGAGTGCTGACTCACCTTTTCATAGAAAAATGAGGAGGTAGAGTGGTAGAAGAGGTTGTTTTAGATGTTTGTCAAAAAGACTACCTGCCAAATATTTATTAAAGTTTGAACAGTGAGGCATATATCAGAAATTTACAACTATGCAGTCTAAAACGATCACAAGAGTGTTTAATAAGATAATATTTGTTGATGTTTTTGAAAGAAGTCTCTTATGCTCACCAAGGCTGCATT
>NW_015620248.1:0-1514 GCF_001515605.1 Sinocyclocheilus anshuiensis
TCTTTTTTCCCATTTCTTCTCCTTCATCATTTATTCTCCGCATTTTTTCCAGGCAGAGATTCTTCAGTGCCGACCCACTGAAGCATAGAGACTCGCCCTGAGCACACACACAAACACACATACATGCGAGTACTAACACATTCCTTACTTGTCTCTGCAGTCTCTCACACACACCATCTAAAAGAACAAATCAGATTCACTGCAGACGAATCTCTGAATTCTCAAACAGGACCGCAGCAGAGAGAAAAACAGATTTATTTTTATTTTTATGTATTGCATTTTATTGCAATACGATTACTGTATATGTAATACTGTAAAAGTGATTGTAAAAAAACTTTGCTAAACCACCCGTGTGAAAAAGAAGCATACTTTAGCATACCTTTTAAAAAAATTATGGAAATATTCTTGCAAACAATATAAAAGTCGAACAGTGCACGTTAACTGTAATTAAATGACAATGTATTAAAATGTATATTAAATGCAATTAGCTGAACTTAAGACTGTTCCTTTTTGATGTCCATCGTTCATAATTACTTGTGTCTTTGCAATATGGTTAAAGTGTATTGTAGAATGTCCTGGCAAGCATTTAGAGTAATCTAAAAAATCTCTTTTAGGATTTGAAGTACACTACAAATGCACAATCAATACTATTAAGCACATTGCTTTTTCACAAGGGTAGGCTTAGAATCCCATTAATTCAGATTGAATCCTGATTCAGATTCAGTGTTAAGCCGTTTACACTGCTTGTACTCTATGACGTAAAGCACACTCTGAAATCACACACACAGCTAGATGATCACTTAAAACCCAGAGCACTCACTGCTGCAGAGAAAGAGTTATCACAGGGGAGGTTAATTTATGATGTTCAAATTGCACTGCTGATGCAAACAGGCAGTAAATTCTATGCTAATATGTTAATGAACAGCCTGAAGACCGTGCCAGTGATGTTCAAATCAAGATTCTACATGATTCAGTTCATGAAAACATTTAGCCAGGAGCTGCTTCCTACAAGTTAATACCACCGATCGAATTCTGGAAGCTTATAATTAGCCGCTTCCTCAGGCACAACCCCTGCCTTCATCAGTTTTCTCAAGAGTTTGTCTCCACGAGGCTCATTCCAAACCTTGGGAGTTATCCATGTACCTGCTACGGTTTCCTCTAAAGCTTCATACGAACCTGCAAACCGCTGAGTTTATTTAAATACAACTGATGAGTAAAGTTGCTGGGGGCGTGGCTTAAAGAACATCTGATGACGCTGCAAAAGAGCAGCTACTGTGACGACTGCACTGATGACATCACAGAGAGCAGGAGATCAAACTCTCCCTTTCGGCAAAAGTGCAACACAACACAAAGCCTTCCTCTAACACACACGGAGGACGTATTAAGGGTTCTAAGATATCAGAGGAAATAAAAGCCTCATCCATCAAGTTCCCCCTCTTAACCCCCTCAGGGGGAAGCAGTGGGCCTCGATCATTCCTGCACATTCATCTGTGTGTCCGTCCTCTAAAAGTTCC
>NW_015620249.1:0-1513 GCF_001515605.1 Sinocyclocheilus anshuiensis
GAAATTCCCACTGAAGCATTTCCTTGGCTATGTATTTGTCTTTGCTTTTTCACTCCTCATGAGTTTACATCACTGCAGTATAAGAGCACAGCTGTTGGGCTGAAATTGCATTCATTTTTATAGAGAAATTGATGCTGAACGATATCCTACACATTTTTCAAGACCATGACCATGATGTTGTTAAGCAGTGATATATACAGTTTTTTAGAAGCCATATGTTAAGTGTGATTTTAACTCTTTTTTTTTATGTTTAATGGTAAGGTTTTCTGTGAAGAATCACACTACAGAAAATCCTGGAGAGAGATCCACAATTCAAAGGTGCTTTTACCATAGAATTAGTCGAATTTTTGTCCAAAGAGCTCAAAAAAGTGACCGCCGATACCCATTAAACAATGTAAATGATGTCTCTCAACATCCTCAAACTTTATTAAATTGTAAATGTATTGTTTTTACTGTGCAAATGTTCACTTATAAAGCTTGCTTATAAAAGATGTTGTTCACAGTCTTTTTTTTTTTTTTGATATAATTGTTGCCTCAAATCAATGTTTGCAATGTTGTATTCATCAGGGAGAAGGATGCTTTGGTTCATGGACCAAACTCAGTTTAGATTTGCTACAATAAATCAAACATTTCTTCTCAGTATGACAACCATAGACTCAATTGTGCCTCATTGTTTTTTACTTCTTCTACAGACCTTCTGTAGAGGCATAAAACAGCAGTGAGCTCTCCCTAAGGAGTTAAATCTCCTGAACGATAAAAGAGCAACCTCACAGCAATAACATATTGCTAAATGTCATTAGCATCAGGTATCATGGACAAAGAATGATCACGACACCAGAAGCATTAACTAACACTAACCCCCATCGAATGTACATTTCTGTTGGTAGCACTTTACAATAAGGTTTCATTTGTTAACATGAACTAACAATGAACAATACAGCAATTCTTAGCATTTACTAATACATTTTCAGATCAAAAATTGTATATTTTAATATTAGTTTATGCACTGTGAACTTGAACATTAACAACTGCATGAACATGTTTATTACTTAACATTAACAAAGATGAATAAATGTTGTGAAAATGTATTGCTCATTGTTAGTTTATGCATTAACTAATGCCAACAAATGAGACCTGATTTAAAGTAAAGTGTTACCTCTTTACCTCTTTATGTTTAAGGTTCTTTCAAATATTTCCAGAGTAAAGAACAGAAAGCACTGCTCCACTCGAACGACAGCCAACTACACACAATGCAGGTTCCCAAACCTTCACACCAATGCATTTAAATTATTTGTTCACTTTTTCGCTATTACGTGACCATCTTGGTTAAAAAAAGAAAGAAAAAAAAATACTGAGATTGCACTCGTCCTCAGAGAACAAATTCTTGCTGATGCAATATTTCAGAAGTAGAAAAAATGATCACACTTTAGTTTGGGGACCAATTCTCATTATTAACTAACTATTAACTGCTTTTGCCTCAATAAACTCCTAATTTGCTGCTTATTAATAGTTA
>NW_015620250.1:0-1515 GCF_001515605.1 Sinocyclocheilus anshuiensis
TTAGAGAGTCGGTCGGTGGGTAACCCAGAGAGGTTAACCACACCCCAGAGGAGTGGAGCCTCAGCGGGGGCAAGCAGTGTTTGTACAATCCAGAGGCAGATAAAGGACGCTTTGTGGTTTTCTCTTTCTGTCGTTCTCCCTCGGTTGCTACTGCTCCGCATCCACCCTCTTTTCTTCTTAAAAAGCAAAAGAAAAGTGTCGTGTGTCGCAAAGCACGGGGTGGGTCACCCTGTATGGATGTGTGTATGTATGTGTGTTTTGAGTGTTCACTTGTCTTGATTATTTTTCCCTGCTCTGCTTGCATATTTTGATATTAAGCCCAGGTTTTATGCCATACTCTTTTTTTAATATCAAATATTAATCTCATATGTATATAAATTGAGCATTTGAGTACTGTATGCAGATTAGCTAGTACTGTAAAAGCTAGTACACACTGGCCCAACAGATGCCAGAAAACACAAGGGATGCACAATATATTGATCGAAAATGTTTCCGGTATCAGTCATTGTTTATTTATTAATACATGCTCATTTTCTCTATTTTTATGTTTATATTACATTTACCATTATCTAATGTTCAACTGTTAAATATAATCTTCAGCATATCTCAAAATCAATTTCTTATAGTGTGTACATTATAATGTGATGCACAAATTCACTTGTAGAATTTAACATGATTGATTTTTTTTTATTAATTTTTCCAAATAGTAGCTATAGAGTTTTAATATTAGACATTTATCAGTTAACAGCCATAAGTAATTTTGAAAATAATTATTGACTCATCAGTTTCTGTCAGAATTTACATTTACAAATTACATTCACATTGTTGATTTTGTTGTGAATGATTTATACATGCTTATGTTTTTGAGACCATCATTTTTAATCAAAATGCCTAACTAAATTTTCCAGACCTCTGTCTGGTGACGAATGTCAGACTTCTCCAATCATTTAGGTCACTTAAACCCCACCCCTTTCTTACAGTCGACCTCAAGCTTGCATTCAGATTTGCCTTTATCCAATTAACAACTGATGTATAGAACTAAGTCCCGTCCCACATTTTTTCTTTTTCGATATTGTATGTACTGTAAAAACCATAATGCAAATAAAAAACCTCAAATTTAAAAAACTGAATTGACATTTCTGTCATTACTTACATGGCTTACAACATGGCTTTTATTATCTTTGCATCCCTAACTAACACCAGTGGTTGTTGGGTTTTGCTGAATCCATGTGTTAACCCTCTTGGATTGTTTGGGCAGTGTGAACATGCCAGTTTCCCATCATTCTCAATCCAATAGCCAACTTGATATTGTTTGAAATGTTGCCATTTTTCTTGAGCCAATTGAGAAATCAAAATTCCCTTGAACTTTTGACAGATAAGAGGACATTGTACTATAAAACATCCTGTAAGTTTCAGAACTCAATACTTTCTTGTTAGTCTAAAAACAGCTTATATTGAAGCCAATCTCCTAAAACGACAGGTTGTGGAATGTGCCACTTTATGACATAATAGTGT
>NW_015620251.1:0-1514 GCF_001515605.1 Sinocyclocheilus anshuiensis
AATTTGTCCCCAAAATATGGTTAAGTAGGTACACACACACACACAAACACACACACACACAAATTTGTGCACTTTTTAAAAGAATACCTATTATGGAAATAATGTATATACTGAAGTGTACACTATTACATTTATATTAAATAAGTATATAAGTACATGTTTTTATTTGTAATTTCATAGTTACTTATATTCAAATATGGTTAAAGTGTACTGCCGAATGTACTGCCAAGCATTTATGACAAACTATAACATATTTTACGTCTATACTATATGTCTATTGAAACCTGCCTGTCATGTATTTAAATATATTTGTAATTACACATTATACATCATACTCTTAAAAGCTATAACCACAAATAAGTACATATTATGATGCATTAAAACTGTTGTTATAATTACTCATGAGATGATACAACACATTATAAGTTTTTTTTATTTTTACTTTTTTTATAATACATTATGCATTCATTATAATACCTTAAGAATACTCTTATGTATCTAATGTATTATATAAATATGGGCTTCATAGAAAGTGTTACCAATATGATTGTAATTACACATATTCATAATGGTGAAGTTGCAGTTGAATACATTCAAAATATATTGTTTAAATGTACAATGTACAATAATAATAATAAAAAACACTACAACACTACAATTAACTTTACTATGTGCTTAAACATACTTTACACATGTTCTTTACTATGCGTCAACGCATCAAAAATTAGTGTACTTGTTTAAAGCATGACAAATGTTTATTAAAACATAATTATTTAAAATATACTTTTAATTTGACATTATTACAATATACACTTTTTAAAAGTGTACTTAAGTGTGTTAAGAAACATAGTAATTAAAGTGTACTTTCTTCAAGTGCATGTTTTAAGATTTAAATATAAGTGCACCATCAATACAATTAAGCACACTTATTTTTCACAAGGACAAATGCAGAAGATATATTCACAAACACAAATCTGCAATGGTTTCCAAACATTCTCCCTCATTTTGTTTCAAACCTGTATGACTTTCTTTCTTCCGTGCAACATAAAGGACGATATTTTGAGAAATGTCTTTTTTGTCCATACAATATGAGTCAATGGTCACCAAAACCAACATTCTTCAAAATATCTTCTTCTATCTATTTATAAGAAATTAGCCTAAGTCATACAGATTTAGAACGACATGAGGGTGAATAAATAATGACAAAATTCTCAGCTCAGAAAAGCTCAGTTGGTTCAATTTCCTGAGTTCCTGGTACTTTGGGGCACATTGGTCCTTTGCCGTTTTGAAAACTCTTATCAGTAGCAGGCAGGTCGAGCTGCCCCGGTGATAGAACAGCCCATTAGGGCCCTAAAACATTGAAGAAGGACACTACCATCACCTCGGTTCCCTAGGGGCTGTAAATACTAGTGAAGCAGAGCAGACACACAGAGACAGCCCTGTCATTCAATCCTAATGCTTGCACCTTGACTGTGTACCCTAATGTGATTCTAAACACATCTAAATGACATTTC
>NW_015620252.1:0-1508 GCF_001515605.1 Sinocyclocheilus anshuiensis
AGGTTTGCAAGACTTTGATAGAGTCGACTGAGACAGGAGGACACTCTCGAACTGGTGACAGATGGACAGGGAAATAAAATATTTATATAGTTAATGCAGAAAACATGTTTTTTTTGTTTTTTTAAAGCTGAACAAGAAACTAATTCTCTCAAGAAGCTCAAAAACAGCTTTACCTGCCCAGTATCTTGCCATCAAGTTGCACCAAGCCCATGATGGCCTCCAAAACTTTGCTAGCAGAACCAGGAAGCATTTCCAGGACCTTCTTGTCCACCGCCATCTTGTCAATAATCGTCTTGAAGTACCGCAAAGCGCTGACCACTTCTTTCTCATGCTCCTCCAATCGACTCAGAGTCTAAATGTGGTTAAAAAGAATGTCACCAAAACCAATGTCTTCAATACATCAAAAGATAACAATGTGCTTATTTGCTTTCAGACAAAAAGCTGTTTATAAAGTTAACATCTTCTACTACCTTGGTCACGGTCTTCTCTGGGGACTTCACGGGTTGTTCTGGTGGTGGTTTGGACTTTTTGTTTGATGGTGTTCGCTTGATTTTGGGAGAGTGGAATTTGTCCTTTAGTTTCATCGTAAAGGACGTCAAGTGGGAGCGCTGGGATTCTGAAGGAAGACAAAAAAACACACATAATTATAAGGTAAATTAGCTCAAAAAAGTTTATTTGCTCATAGTTGTTATTAATATATACGTGTATACATGTATGCATGTCTATATAATATAATTATATTATATATATATATATATATATATATAATATAATTATATTATATAGACATGCATACATGTATACACGTATATATTAATAACAACTATGAGCAAATAAACTTTTTTGAGCTAATTTACCTTATAATTATGTGTGTTTTTTTGTCTTCCTTCAGAATCCCAGCGCTCCCACTTGACGTCCTTTACGATGAAACTAAAGGACAAATTCCACTCTCCCAAAATCAAGCGAACACCATCAAACAAAAAGTCCAAACCACCACCAGAACAACCCGTGAAGTCCCCAGAGAAGACCGTGACCAAGGTAGTAGAAGATGTTAACTTTATAAACAGCTTTTTGTCTGAAAGCAAATAAGCACATTGTTATCTTTTGATGTATTGAAGACATTGGTTTTGGTGACATTCTTTTTAACCACATTTAGACTCTGAGTCGATTGGAGGAGCATGAGAAAGAAGTGGTCAGCGCTTTGCGGTACTTCAAGACGATTATTGACAAGATGGCGGTGGACAAGAAGGTCCTGGAAATGCTTCCTGGTTCTGCTAGCAAAGTTTTGGAGGCCATCATGGGCTTGGTGCAACTTGATGGCAAGATACTGGGCAGGTAAAGCTGTTTTTGAGCTTCTTGAGAGAATTAGTTTCTTGTTCAGCTTTAAAAAAACAAAAAAAACATGTTTTCTGCATTAACTATATAAATATTTTATTTCCCTGTCCATCTGTCACCAGTTCGAGAGTGTCCTCCTGTCTCAGTCGACTCTATCAAAGTCTTGCAAACCT
>NW_015620253.1:0-1515 GCF_001515605.1 Sinocyclocheilus anshuiensis
ATAAGCAACTAGTTAATAGTTAGAATTGGTCCCTATACTAAAGTGGTACCGAATGTTTTTGTCTTTGAGAAAATAAATGCATTTGGTTAATATTAAATCAAAAATGTTAGGTTTGAATCAAACCATAAATATAATTTGAGAAAACTAATACATTTGGCTGTAACAATTATAGAGTATTACTTTTAAGAATGTTTTATTAACAAGTGCCTCACTTGTTATTTATGAAAGATTATTCCACTAACCTTGTGAAGTTTTGCCAATACAGATATTAGCCAAATATTAGTTTCTCCAAGATGTTCCATAAAACCAGCCAATCAGATTAAACCCTACATTATCAACCATTACTTGCCACCTTTGTGTGCTGTATGCATCAGACGGTCAGTAAAGGACCATGGGTGGGAATGCCATCTGAGGCTGAGGCAGCATGACATTTCCTCATTTACATTCGAATGACATTTTCTGGGGACAAACTCACAGCTTTAGAGAACAAATCATTAAAATGTTCATCTCAGAAGCTTCCTTCATTAGCCGAATTGGTGTTCAAGGGTGCAATAAACAGCGAGAGGAATAATGATATCTGTCTTATTACCTTGTACAAAAAGACAGCAGAATGCTATTATTACAAGTCACAAACTCTAAAAGTGCAGATTGCATAGAGATCTGTAAGACTGACACACGGATCATGTCTTGATTAGCTCAGGAGGCGCCGTTCTCATTGCATTCTATTGCAAATGATCCTTCTTGGATCTTGCAAGGGAGTTCAGTTTCCAAATGAATTCTAGAAGGCAATCCATAATTGCATTGTGATTATTAGAGTGTAACTGCCACTGCGGTTGGATAATGTGCTTGATTTGTCTTGTGTATAGCAAACAAAACAGTGTGATTCCATTAGGGTCTTCCCATAAGGCCACAGAGTACAGAACTATAATTCTCAATGTCGGGAAATGATGCCATACCTGAAACGTGATATGCTGATTGCAGAAGATGGGGCACAAAAAGATTTTAAAGTTTTCAATTGACTATACATGGCACATTCACTTAATATATGTTTCTAATAATGTGATTTCATCTAAGCATACACATTTGTGAGACCTATTTTATCAGAACAGTTCTGATGTTAAATGTTAATCTTTTTTTGTCACTGATCATAGTATGGAAGCCAGTTTCCATCACTGAATAAAAAATAAAAAAAGGTAATTGCGACTTCTTATCTCTCGCGACTTTTTTCTCACAATTCTGAGTTTCTTCTCAGAATTGCATCATATAAACTTGCAATTGTGAGAAGAAAAAACAGAGTTGTGAGATTTAAACGTGTAATTCTGAGAAAAAGACACAATTGCAAGATATTAACTCACAATATAGACTTTTTTCTCAGAATTGCGACTGACATATATCGCGCAATCCTGACTTCTTTCCTTGCAATTGTGAGTTTATATCTCACAATTCTATGAAAAAAGTGAGAATTGCAAGGTAAATATCACACAATTGACCCTTCGCAAAGACCCCCCCCCCCCC
>NW_015620254.1:0-1516 GCF_001515605.1 Sinocyclocheilus anshuiensis
AACTATTCCTTGACAGTGAAGCCAATAGCAAAGAGTCAGGACAGACTCTATGAGAGTAACATCACATGCCTGTGAAATGCTTTTATTTTATCGATGACCGGAAATAAAGTGTCCAGGAAGGTCTAGTGAAAGTCCAGGGGGTTCGAAACAAAATGTGGCATGGTGTCATACCGCTGTAAGATAAGGTCAGATTGTGATAGGCCCAGAGGTTGAAGGCCGGGTGGTTATTAGTGGACTTTACCTGGATCTTGAGGACACCTCGTTCACACACAAGGGAAACGGGTTCCCCGCTGTTATGATTTATGGAAGAGGTGATGAGGTGATGCTAGCAGCAGGATCCCATTATTGTGGGTTTTCCTTTTATTACTGGCTCCCACTGAATCCATTAATGTTGCAAAATTACTAGGAAATTATCATAAAGTAAAATTATTATTTCATTTTTATTTTTAATAAGATGTAAACAGCATTGTTATTGTTAACTAAAACTATTAAAAATAGTTTTTCGTTAATCAAAATTAAGATGAAATAAATCTTAGATAATATTTCGATTTTTAGATCAATTAAAATTAGAAAGGTTGCATCGACAACTAACTTAAAATAAGTTTAAGTACTAAAATGATTAAAACTTAAACTGTAATGAATAAAAATTATACATGCTGAACAGAAATATATAACTAATAAATGACTAAAATTTAAACTAAAAGTGAAAATGTAGATATAAAAGCTAATTTAAAATATTCGATGTAATATTATAATATTTAATATTATTATAATTATAATATGTAATATTGTAGTATGTAAATATAACACAATATGAAATTATATAAAAAGTTATTATTGTCAATTAAAATAATTCATCAGCTATATGTCATTTCAGTCAGAGTAAAATAAACTGAAGTGCATGAATATGACCTAATACTGATATTCATTCATTCATTCATTCGTTCATTCGTTCATTCATTCGTTCGTTCATTCATGTATATGTATGTATGCATGTCAAAAGACAAACTATGACCAAACGAAAAATGGTTTAAAATGGACTCTGGAGGGAGGGTGGATCTTCCTTCACATGAAGTATAGTTGTCCACAGTGGGTTTGGCTCCAAAGCAGTATGTGTATTCTCTGTTTCTCATAATACTGACAATTAGGTTTTGATTCTGTAAAATAAATCTTCAGTGTAATCTTTTTTAATCGCCAGAGCTCCGAGCAAAGATCTGCTACAGGATATAGTATTCTCACATCACCTTTGGGACTCGAGGACAATAACAGTGAGGTTTTACGAACACGTTCAGTAATAGAAATATTGATGTAACACTCTCTGCTTTCATTCTGGTGTGCTGATCCTCTGGGTAAAACTCAAGGCTAGCAAAATCCTAATACAATATTACAACATATTAGAACATAAACTTTCGCCATTTTATTCATGAAGTTGTGAACTGTATTCTGCAAGTGGGGAAATTTACACTTCTCTGTTTCGTTCGTTTTCTAGCTCTGGCTTCCTCTCTCTCTCTCTCTC
>NW_015620255.1:0-1516 GCF_001515605.1 Sinocyclocheilus anshuiensis
CCGGTATTTTACCGTAAATGTCACAGATTTTTTTTTACAGTGTTGTTTTATTTGGGTTTCCTGAATCTCTGATGTGATACTTTTAAACTAATTAATTCCCAAAGCTGTGGCATGCCTGAATTTCCCAGTGGAGCACAGCAGAAAGTTTTAGATCTCTAAAAATATTTGCAGCATTAAGAGGAACAACATAACTTTTAATCCTCCTCCTCTGATAGTCTGATAAGACTGCAATTTACAATACATAGTATAAATTCACCCTTTTATTTATTTATTTATTTTTGTATATTATATAATTGTATTATATTATTCCTTTATAATAAATAAATACATTTTACTTTAATATAGAATTACATTTTTTAACAAGTGTTTTTTTTTAACTCTGCATTGTCTGTGTTCATGCCACTTCCTGTGATGTCATTGGAATTCCTTCATAGTTTCCTGTGTCGTACGCTGCATGAGTGTCTTTGACCAACAGCATTATTTTCTGTTTGAGTGTGGAAAAAAATGTACAGAGCTTCGAATACCGAATTGAGTTCTAAAAGGTCACTGAATTATAGTGTCGTGTGCATGTGAGAGCGAGCGTGTGGCTGTTATCTGGAGTTGTTATCGGCATGTATACAGGTGTGCAGCTCATGCACTGAGGCTGCAAGTCTTGCTGTTTTAAAGGTGAACTTGATTTATCACCTACTACACTTTTAACTCAATAAAAGAGGAAAAGAGAGCTAAAAAGAATGAGAGAGATATTAAAAAGAGGGAATAAGGGGGAAAGTGGGTAGTAACAAACTCAAAAAGATCCTACATAAGAAGCAAAAGACTGTCTACCCAACATGCAAAATGACCGAACACAGTTGACTTTGTTTTTAGGTGCCATTTATCTGAAATCAGTTGCCACAATTATTAATAGTAGTAAATGTATAGACAAATTTTGTGATGCGCAGAATTACATTTTTAGATTTTTATCTAATTTATTACCTATTCAATTCACAAAAATAAATATGAATGCATGCTAATATATATATAAAATTATTCTATTGTAAGAATGATTTTATATTTCATTTATATTATACTATAAATAAAAATGTAATTCATTTTATTCTCATATTCTGCTTACTGACTGTAATTGTTGAGATTATATATATATATATATATATTAAATAGCCTATTGTTGCATAAAATATTTAAATATTAATGTATTCTAATATATAAAATTACTTTATTGTAAGAATGTTTTTATATAAATATTAAATTAAAACCGATATTAAATATATGTAATAAGTGCTATGTTATATCTACATATGTAATATGTTTTTCTTTTATATTATAATATAAATAAAAATGTAATATATTAATGTTTACCTAACATTATGCTCACTGACTGTCATTGTTAAGTTTACAGTGAAGATATATATATATAGGCTAAAAATGATACATGTATATGTGTATGTATATATACATACATATATTTAGTAACATTATAAATAAAAATGTTATATATACACAAGCTCACTGACGGTCA
>NW_015620256.1:0-1460 GCF_001515605.1 Sinocyclocheilus anshuiensis
ACACACACACACACACACACACACACACACATACACACACACGTAATATAATAATATATTTAAAAAAAAAAAACCTAAAGTAAAATTTCATCACTTTTATACATAGAAAATGTATTTTTGTCTACACATGTACATTGTTCTTTTTTTAGACCTTAAAATCATTCAACATCATTTTTTTGACACAAGCACAATGTATTTTTAAATATAGTGTGTAAATATATTATTTAAAATATTTAAATTGGAATACTTTTCTCTTATCTGTTGTTCTTCTTCATCCCAGAAGATCAGATATTCAGATAATATTAAAAGTGTAGTTTGTTTAAATCTCACAGTGTCACAGTGTCACAGTATCATGCGAAAAAAATGTTTTACAAGATTTTGTAAGTTATTTATGTATCATAAAAAGCACAGGACAGATGGTTGGCTGTGATTATTATTACATCAGCCCTGGAAGTAATACAGAGTGCAGCTACCTACAGCCCCGAATGAAGCACACAACGATGGATTATTAAAAATTAAAAGTATGGGGGAAAACAAAATATGTATGATTTAGAAAGGTCAGTAAAGCTCACAGGAGTCACAGCAACTTATGCTATCATTAAAAACATAAAGATGTTAATAAAGCACAATGCTCTCAACCATACGTGAGTTATTCATTAGACTGTATACTGTCACGTCTCATGAGCTCCTGATTTGTCAATTCAAAGGTAACATTGCTCAGTCATTTATGAAGATGAGGAGGCTGACTGGGTCATGGAGGCTTTTGAGGACTATGCTAATCATCAACACGACACAAGTCCTGCTCAACAAAGACAGTTACATGCTATTCTGCTTTTGTCCCCGGGAAACTGCTTCTTAATAATTCCTTGTTAGTGTTCTTAAACCAATCTCTCTGAAGAAAGTAGGTCATTCAAGTATTCGTTTGCAAGTGTGTTTGCATGCAGTAAAATAAGAGTGTGTGAGGAGCAAGGCAAGTTGTGTATGTGAAAATGTCAAGTTCTTTCTAATATGTCCTTTGTAAATGTTCACTTAGGTGAGGAATCACATCAGCGCAACACTAAAAAAATATGACACCGTTTGCCTCAAGTGGGAAAATCCTTGGCCGATGGGTTAAACCATAAATGTCTTAAACAGTGAGGCAACATTCATATCTTTTGAAAATGGCACTCTTAAAAAGGTTAATTGGGACATTGTGTCTCATTAAATGCTATGCCTTTGGGCAACGATTAATTTTACCCACTGACATGTGCATGGGCATAACCACATGATCAAAAATACCATGTTCTGGTAAGTGTGTACTGTATGCTCTGTTTAGAGTCTTCTAATGATGGAAGTATTGCAGTCTAAATTGTACCTGTACCACCATCTAGTGGCAGCTGGCCAGCGGTGGAATGCAAGCACCTTTGGTGATCCAATGATCCTCCAATCAATAAATGATCTCTCAAAAAAGACATGAATAT
>NW_015620257.1:0-1517 GCF_001515605.1 Sinocyclocheilus anshuiensis
ATATATAATAATATATATATATATATAATTTTTTATATTTATTTTAATTATTATTAATTATCTAATATTTGTTAATGACTTGGTGATGAAATCAATTATATATTAGCAAATTCCATATGTATGTTGTATAATATGCTTTTAAAATACTTTTCTTTTGTAAAATGATTCAGTATCAGGTCAATTTGTGGTTTAGATAATCAGATTAACTAATTCTCAGAAGTATACTGTGTTCCTAAAATGACTGACATTTATTCAATTCCTCTCCAAAACCAAATTCATCAAACAATCACACTGAAGACAAATGATGAGAAAATTACAGTTCTGTATCCAGTTTTGCATTTTTCAAGGTTGATATGAATTTGGCGTCACTTCAGCTCTGGAAATCAAAGGAGTCAGTCATTTATATGAGCAGGCCGATGAACTGTCTGGGCATGCTCACAGTTTCTTGGAGAAGTGATTATCAAGTCACTGTAACAATAGTCATAACTGTCTCGTTGAAGTTCTGGTCTGATTGAACCTTTTGTTTTAAGACCAGCATCCTGAGGAACACCTTCACTTTTATGTCACTAAATCTTGCCCAACAACAGTATTTCTGAGAATAAATAACAGATCGAGAACAGCAGTGAAAAGCAGTGCCCAAAAAATTCAGTCCAGAAATGTATTTGAGGACGTAAACAGCCCATATTCTTTTTAACTTCTACTGTACAGTTTTATCAACTACTGATATGAAACAGGTCCTGTACCAAATGCAGCTCTGGGTAGCAAACCACTAAAGGCGACGTTTGTGAGGACCCTTCTGAATCATAAAATCACAAATGGGACGTCCAACAGTTTCGTCAACTTCATGGAAGGACATCAAGTCACTTTTTAGTGTTACTTCAAATCCTAAAAATATATTTGACAAAACTGTACATTCAGATGCTATTATATTAATGAAATAAAAGGCTACTTAAGTGAATTAAAGAGAGACACTTTCATGACTGCTTCTAAATAAACTTTTAAAAGGTGCATTTTGTGATGTCAAATTAAAACTTGAATTATTTTTGATGTGTTGACTAACATGCCAATGCACATGTAAAGTACTTGATTATAATTTTAACTTTAGTGTGTTAATTGACATCACATTAAAAGTTAATATATTTAAAATGTTCTAAATTGCAACTTCATTACAAATGTGTAATTACAAATATATACAAGTTTCAAAAGAAATGACATTAAAACACGTTATATGTAAACTTTCATGATTATGTTTATTAACACACTTAAGTACACATTTTGTAATGATATCAAGTTAAAAAGAGTTATTTTAAAATACATTTTAAATCATGATGTTTTAATAATCTTTTATCATCCTTTAAAGAAAATACACTTATTTTGATGTTGATTAACAGACTAAAGCACATTTACATTCTTAATTATAATGTACGTATGGTGTTATTTGATATTACATTTAAAGTTAATATATTTTAAATATACTACATTGCAACTTCATTACTACAAAATGTGTAATTACAAAT
>NW_015620258.1:0-1518 GCF_001515605.1 Sinocyclocheilus anshuiensis
TTTATATAATACAAATATATAAAATTCTATATATAAAAATAACCCTAACTGCAAATATTGTCTTAAAGTCTTATGATGCAATTTGAAATTCGTGGCCTTTTCTCATTTTATGTGGTTTAAATGTGGCCCCCTTGGCCTCTGAACTTGAGTACCCCTGTACTAGACCAAAAATGTAACCATATCTTCAGACCATGTCAAGTAAAAAACATAGAAATCAAGTTTATCATTTTCCGAATAATGCACAAACAAATTTGTTGAGAGCTTGCCAAAGTGGAGGTGAGGCTTTATCTCCGCATCGCTTTAGTGTATTCAATCCAAACTTGGTGAGTGTTATATTAACCTTGACCTGCAGGTACCTGCACAGTTTTGGCACAGCACCACCTAGTGGTCAGGAGACATGAAAAAACTGATTATTTTTGCTTCTGAGTTGTTTGGCCAAACCTCACAAGACTGGTGTCTTTACTGCATGCAGAGTCAAATGGTACCCAATTTTCTGTGTTGGCCTTTTTGAAATTTGACAAAATTTGCTATATTTTATGAATGCATTGGCGTATCATTTCAAAACTTGGTATGTGTCTTCAGCACAATGCCCTGAAGGAACTCAAAAGGTTTTGCGGCAGTGCCAACTTGTGGCCAGAAATTATAATGAAATAAAAAAAAACATCAATTCAATTTGATCGATGAAAAGGTTTTCATTTACTGCATCAACAAATTTGATGCCATGATGCCAAACTGCATCCGAGGCTGTATCTCTGCAAAGCTTTGACCTACTGACACCAAACTTTTATGTGTGTCGTAGTCACATCACACTGACCACACCACATCAACGTAATAACAGCGCCACCTGTTGCTTAAAAGTGATAAACCATTAAATCATATTACTAATGATTGAATTTATGATTTTTCAGCCAGTTTGAGTAAATCATCTTAAAATGTATTTGCGTTTGGTCTGATCCTTTCATTCTGCCTCTGTTGTGCTTGGCCCCTTAATTGCTGCATGCAGCTATATTTTATATCTAAATTTGTGTACTTGTATATAAATGTATGTAAATAATTGTGTAAGTATAACAGTAAAGGATAGTTGCTATTATGTAGTTGTTAAACGTGTCTGATTAAAGGTTTGAGCTGATCCAGTTTATAAAATGCATGTCATGGTGACATAAAAACATTGCTGTCTAGTGTTTTCTGTAATATTTATTCCTATGTGTTCATGTGTTCAGATCTTCTCGGGGCTGCTGGTGAATCTCCCCAGTGTCGTTGACTGGTTGAACTGGTTGAAGTATCTCAGTATTCCTCGTTATGGTCTCGCTGTAAGTCTTCATTTTCTGCTGCAGCATGTTCTTCTCCTGAAGTCCACTTATTATATATATAATAAATATTTGTTAATAGGTTAGTGTTTATGGTTTTAATGAAGTATGATTACTTTGATACATAAAATGAGACATACTGTCTGTGTTGTTAAATGCAGAACAGAAAACAATGTCTATTTGTGGCTGATGATGATGATGATGATGATGA
>NW_015620259.1:0-1519 GCF_001515605.1 Sinocyclocheilus anshuiensis
AAAGACAGGTTTAATTAAGAAAGGAAGGACAAAGACATGAAAACTCCTCCTGCGATAAATGCCTGCAACTCAATCTACTGCGACTTAGCAGAATGAATAGGATAAATTTATGATTATGAGCTAATATTGTCTGTGAGCGAAACTGTAAAAAAACTAAAAACCTATCAAGCCAATAAAACTAATAGATCTGTGCATCTTCAAACACTATATGTAGGCGATATGCAGCTCCATCATATTAGGGAAATACAATGGTAGATTGGTACAATGGTACAAAATTGCAAGGCAGTATATGGGTCATGCTATGAAACGGCTGTCTTGTCCATTTTGAAAATATGAATTTAAAGTACATTTTAGACAAACTATGCATTTAAAGGAATAGTTCACCCCAAAAATTGAAATTTCGTGATCATTTGCTCACCCATTAGTCAATCCAACCCTTGTGTGACTTTATACTGTATATTCTGTGATCAAAACAGAGAGAGATTTGTAATAAAATGGTTCATAATTACGATGAATGAAAATGAAATGGATGGTAAATGATTGAAGGGATGTTTCATCCAAAACTTATAATTCTGTAATCATTTATTCACCCCATGTTGTTCCAAACCCACTGGGACTTTCATTCATCTTCAAAAAACAAATAAATATATTTTTAATATTTACTCATCATTTTTGTCCATCCACCGAAAGCTGCGTATTTGTATAAATCAAGCAGTTTAATCTAAGTTTTAATCAACACACATACATATGGTAAACAAAAGCTTCCATGTTTACCATATTTGATGTGCTCTATGTACAGTATGTGCGTTGATCAGTGTTAAATGCATAAATTATGACAGAATTTTCATTTTTGAGAGACCTAACACTTTAATTATGTTTCAGAAAGGTAACAGGTTTTTGCAAGCATTATCTGACATTACAAGGTGTTTCTTGATGTATTCAAAATGTATCTACTTTCCAAAAACCAATTGTTTACTCTTAAATAATGCTTCTCTAAGAAAAAAAAAGAATTAGATTACTTAAAGTAGAAATTTGCTTGTCCTTGAAGTATTCACTTTCTGAAAGAATGCTAGTGCAATGTTTTAATCAAAATGTGCATAATTGCTAATATACTGTATCAAGGAGAAATTCCTCATGAAGGAGGAGGAAGGGGAAAAAAAACAAAAAATAAAATAGTATTACTGGATTTTTGTTGATGCATTTAGAAAAAAATATCTACAATATATGAACACAAGCTGGCATCACTTATTATCACTGATTTATTAGGTTATTTTCTTACACACATGACAGAAACAAATGGCACTCGCTCTGTAGAATATGTAATTTGGTGGGAAAGAGCTGTTTCAAGTGTATGCGTGTGTGTATGTCATTGGAGCGATAAAACCTATCTTGACATACGACAAAAAGATGGCTTTCATCTATGGTCCAGAGTGTGTCTCCTGACCACATGAAAGACATCACACATAGACACTCGCTCTCTGTGAGAACTAATCCTATTTTCAGCGCATGAGTCCATGTG
>NW_015620260.1:0-1519 GCF_001515605.1 Sinocyclocheilus anshuiensis
TCATATGGTATGAAATGCAATACATTGCATTAAGCTAAACTTCTTTTCTTTTAACATTAGCCATTTTGAATGCAAATCAATTTGTATCGATTTCCCAAGAAAGGTTGTTTTGAAACTCTTTAAAACTTTAACCACAAGATTGTGAGAAATGACTGAGCTGTCTCACATGCTTGAAGGAATTTTCCCAGCATGCCCTCTCATGGGTGTGCCTGTTTGCTTAGGTTTTACCTGATGCTGGTTTTTAAAATTACTGTTTACTGGTCAGTAATTTCATCTAATTACCTAGCAACTGCAGCATATCATGCGTAACGTCTTGAATTTTTGCAAAATTCAGCATATTAGAGGGAAAACTAGCATGATTTACAAGCATTTGGGTGTTTTTGCATTCGTTATAGAATTGAAAGTGAATGATTTAATTAGAAGTGTACAGTAAAGTAGTAGTAAACTGACTCAGTCTTATTTCCTTGACGGATGACAAAAGTTGTTTTTGCATTAGCTTTGTTTTAAGACTCACTGGCAGGATGAGGTGACTAAGTTTTTCTCAACACAAGATGGGGCAATGGAGTGCTGTTCTCTGTCAACTGACATGCCCTCTGCAGTTCTGCATTACATAACTCTGTGAAGCATGTGACGGGACACTCGGAGTCTTCTCTGAAAGCTGAGACTGCCCTCAGTGCACTTTAGGTTGCAGAAAACCGATGTAAATCAGATGGTTGTTCAATTTACAGCATGATCGATATCAGACACATAAAGCAAAATACAATGGAAATGAATAGGTGTGGCTGCTCTCCACAGGAAGTCCAGGATGGCGATGGTCTCTGAGTTCTTAGGGCAGCTCACTCTGCAACTGGGTGGAGTAAGTTTTCATAAAAACTTTTTGATGGATAGATTATAGATTTAAGTGTGCACCATCTATTTATGGAATGATCACATTGTTCCTCTCTATAGGGGGAGCCCACATACCCTACTGTGGTGCCAGAGCTGAACTTTGATCCAGATAAGGATGCTGCTAGAATCGAGACGGCTATCAAAACTAAAGGTAAGAGAGCTTGATGACATGATGTGAGAGGCCAGATGTATTTGTGGCATCTTGTTCAAGCCTGTAATCTGATGATGATTATGAACCATTAAACAAACAATAGACATTCATGTTTGGCTGTGGGCTTTGACCCGGCCCATGTCTTTGTGTGCTGTGCCTGTAATGAAGTAAAAATGGTCCAGAACGGGCAGCAGTGGTAGAAGTGAGTCATCATCCTGTCTGGAAGGGATTGAACTGCATGTGGAACATTTTCAGGCCAACGCCTGATTGCAGCAAGCAGCTTTCCTCCCCCTCGATGACTGCTTTATAAACCATCAGCTAACATTCTCAAGGAAAACTCTAAATGCATAAATGGTGCTTTTTTGGATGATTCAACCTCTTTCAACTTACCAAATTGTACAAAAATATCCTAAATAATGGCCGGATTTCTAAGCATTTATGATTTTTTTTTTTTTTTTGATGATGATGATGATGAAGAAA
>NW_015620261.1:0-1486 GCF_001515605.1 Sinocyclocheilus anshuiensis
CCAAATCGCGTACTTATGCACTATTCTATGACGTTTAGTAGTATAGCTAGTGCGTTCACACTGAAAATACCCGGATGATGCACTTAAATAACCGAAAAAACGAAGTGTGGCATGTTGGACACTTCATGCACTCAGCGGTCGCAGCTTTAATTACGTACCGAAGGGGGAGGAGCTATGAGACTCCGTTTATGAATGACAAAATAACCTTATATAATTCATACTAACCTATGGTTGAGTACATAGTGCGTAGGTACATAGTTTATGAGTGCGTCATTTGGGACGCAACTTGAGCATTTTAGCTGCAGTATTTAGTTATAATTATTCATCTTTAGTGATTAATCTTCAGTTTTGTCGATGAAAGTCATTCACTGCACATTCTGACAGACTGCATTAGGATGTAAGTAGTCACTAAATCAACTTTTACATCACTAACGCGTTTGGTGCTCTGATATTACCTCATGAGAACCGGATAAATACAGTTAAGATTAAAAAAACATATTTTTAATAAGCTGACAGGAAGCCGTTGGACGCATTGGCGCGCGTTTTCCTCAAAAACCCGCTCACGTGATCACTCCACAGCAATAACACGACAAACAAGACCTTCACTCACTTGAAAACGTGCTCCGACGTCCAGATCTTCATGGTTCTTGTTGTATTTTAGACGTTTAATGCGCGAACGCAGCCCGGTGACACTCCGCCGCTTCCGCCGTTTGTTCGAGAACGCCCGACGCACAGGCCCCGCCCACCGTGACTACGTAGCAGCGCAGGAGGCGCCTCGACCAATCAGAGCCGCGGAATCTGAATGGAAAATGTCCCGGCTGGAGAATGTGTGCATTTATGGAACAGCAAGTTCACTATGCGAGGAGTACATGATAGTGAGCGTTGCGTCAGGTGTTTCGAGTGCACATACTGTACAGGTGTGAGCATAAAGATGAAAAATTACATTTAGCAAAATCCCTGATTCAAAGAGACAAGTTCATAATTTTATAGCCATCACAGAATTATCATATTATATATTATATAATTATATTATATTAGTAATTCAAGACAAATATTGTATGGATGTCTCAAAACAATATAATATTATAAAATAATAATAATAAAATTATAATGATGGATAAATGTGGGTCGAAGTAATTACATATTTAAGGGTGAAGAAAAACAACAACTCTATTTACTTTCACTTGCACTACATTATTTCTGCTTCAGTCATTGAGAAGACATGATGTACAAGCTAAAGTTATTTAAACTTATTCACTGAGTGTTGTTTTACTCATTAATGATTCTGAACTGTCTGAGAATGTTTAGGATCAGCTCGTCTTGTGTCTGTCAGTTACACGAGGCTTCACGTTCGTCTTTTCTGGACACAGTAACTGATTTCCTCCAGTAGGTGGCGCTGCTTCTTTCTGTTAACATTCAGAGGTTGGTCTGTTGGATGATATGTTTCTCTTTGTGTGTGTGTGTGTGTGTGTGTGTGTGTGTGTGT
>NW_015620262.1:0-1514 GCF_001515605.1 Sinocyclocheilus anshuiensis
ATATATATATATATATATATATATATACACACACACACAAATATAAAATGTATTTTATATATATTTTCAGTTTTTAAGATTATAGATTCTAGAGACTACATGAAATATTTACTTTTAACAATTATTTATTTATTTGTCACACCACATGACTTTTTAAGTGAACTACAAACTAAAAGGTGGATAAAAATGGTGAAAAAGAAATGGTGACCCATCATAACACCTAAAATACACTTACATTACACATACATATAAATTACAACCTAAACCTTTAAATAAAATATCTTCATGTCTGTGTTGTTTTGTCAACCACCCATATTAAGAGTATAAGTAACAGTATAATTCTCTTCTTGTGTTATAGTATTTTCCGGTGTATTTGAATAGGGATAATGATAAATTTTCTCTATTTGTGTTCTAGACGTATATTAAGAGCATGGATAAGGATTTTGTGGCGGCCAGCATTCAGGCCATTGGTCGCTGTGCTACAAACATCGGTGAGGTCAGAGACACCTGTCTGAACGGACTCGTACAGCTGCTGTCCAACAGAGACGGTGAGACTATGTGGATTGCTAGATGGAGCGCAAGGAAATGCAACAGAACTATTTTAAATGCCCACACTGCCATTAATTATCCATAAAGTGAGAGCCACTTAGGCAGACATCAAACGTTGTTTGCTCCGATCTCAGATGAGGTTCTTACCATGCAAAAGAAGAAAAATATGAGCCTCTGACTTTGTAACATGTTACTGTAAATCCATTTGAAATGCACTTGAAACTGGTCTATCATATGCTGTAAAAGAACAGCAAGGCGCAATGCAGTGGCCAAAGACGTCTGTCAGATAATGTTGAGTAATATTCAGTGTGTGTGTGTGTTTGTTTGTTTGTTTGTGTGTGTTTTCAGAGTTGGTTGTGGCTGAATCGGTGGTGGTGATCAAAAAGCTTCTGCAGATGCAGCCTGAACAACACAGCGACATCATCAAACACATGGCCAAACTCATTGACAACATCCAGGTAGAGTTGTGATCTAAACTACCTATTTTCACGTTTCAAACAGACTCTGTAGTCCTGATTATGTGTGTGTGTATCAGGTGCCCATGGCCCGAGCGAGCATCCTGTGGCTGATCGGAGAATACTGCGAACATGTCCCCAAAATCGCCCCTGACGTCCTGAGAAAGATGGCCAAAACCTTCACTAACGAGGAAGATATTGTCAAGCTGCAGATTATCAATCTGGCTGCCAAACTGTACCTTACTAACTCAAAACAGGTGAGGCGACAGACGGGGTTATGGCCAGTTTTACAAAAAAGCAGTGTTACTTAATATTATTTATTATTAAAATATTATAGTTTTTTATTAATTTTTTTAATGAGCTTTTATTTTGATATTTTCAGTTTTCAGTTTTATTTTAGTGATTTTTTTTAAAGTAATTTTATGTGCTCATGTTTATAATTTTAGTGCTTTAACTTAATCTTATTTCAATTACTGCCCAAGGCAAGTTTCGCTTAGTTTTTCCATCTAA
>NW_015620263.1:0-1519 GCF_001515605.1 Sinocyclocheilus anshuiensis
ATAAAAATTTGACATTCAACTCATTTGCATATTTAAACATAACCTTCTAGAACACTTGTATACAAAACAGTTGTCTTAATATACTGTGATTAATCAACCAAAGAAGTATGGTGATAGCTCATTAAATACATTCAATTACATAAGAAAAAGCGGCTTTG
Organism: Sinocyclocheilus anshuiensis; assembly: GCF_001515605.1. Lineage (NCBI taxonomy): Eukaryota > Metazoa > Chordata > Actinopteri > Cypriniformes > Cyprinidae > Sinocyclocheilus > Sinocyclocheilus anshuiensis. The sequence goes on from NW_015620263.1 coordinate 159, forward strand.
GATCAGAACTAACACAGCTAGTTCTTGGAAATGGAAAATTGTCCAATTCTAGTTTAACATCATTACACAGAAATGTTTGACTACAGAATGATGTGACTGACCAATCAGAATCAAGTATTTCAGGGAACATTGTAATCATTTTGTATAATGCCGTCCTTTATAAAGATGATGGTGTGTAAAAGGTTAAACACTGATTTGTCGTGTGTGTATGTGTTTGTTTTCAGGAAGAGATGTCGGCAAACACAGAGCTCATTCAAACTCACAGAGAGAGAATCTCTAAAGCGCCAAACCTCATCAACATCGAACTCTTCTGGAAAAGCTACCAGGGGTAAAATCACACACATGCACCACGAAACCAGTTCAACAGCCAGAAGCATACAGTGACGTGTGTATAAAACTTTGCTAAATTACTGTTTGATTTGGACTTGGTAAAGCCATATGTTCCAAATATGGATTTCATTACACCAACAATATAGTCAGATTGTTGAAACTTTGGTCAATTTTGAACACTATGATTAATTTTTGCATCCCAATAATAATAATAATAATAATAAACATATCTTAATGTTTCATTTTACTTTTTTTTTTTTAAATAATGTAGTAATAATTCAATAATTAAATATAATTCACACACATGTCCGCTTCATTAGTTGCTATTCATAAAAAATGTATATATATTTGAAAATCTGAAAGAATTATGTAGAATTGTGATGGTCAAAGATCATCATCATTCATTGTTTGCATGTATCGTCACTTTTTTGTTGTTGTTGTTGTTGATCATACTACCAAAGCAGAAAATTAATGAGAAATTAATTACGTACGTTTGAATGCTGTGTACTTGCATGCTCAAAAATACACTTCAAATTGCATTAAAAAGTGATCCATCCATAACTATCAATTCCATGCAATTAAGATGCGATGCATTGTACCAGCAAGCATATTCACACACGTGATACAACACAATGAAAGAAATGCACTTTTAGCACCTTAATAATCAAACTTTTATGTTTTTCTTTGTGCCTTACAGTCGCAGAGATCTGAACGTCGAGAGGAATAACACGTTCAAGTAAGAATGATGAAAAATAAAGCCATTCTCTCTTACAGACGTCTCTCTTTTGGCGTCTCCTCACGTGTCTGTGTCTTTCAGATGTCCTGTGATGCTGGTGGTCGGTGATCAGGCTCCGTATGAGGAAGCTGCTGTAAGTCTTTATGTCAGTCAGTCGTAAAAAGGAAATGGCTTATCCACAGCAATCCTGATTCATCTCACTGCACGTCTGTTTCTGCCCACTAGGTGGAGTGCAACAGCAAACTAGATCCAACTACGACCTCATTTCTCAAGGTCTAAACTTCACCTGTTTCAT